>NC_056741.1:1755388380-1755543380 GCF_019279795.1 Protopterus annectens | reverse complement strand
ACACCTCTTCCTAAACGCTGTGTGGTGTGTGCAATTAAAGCCAAACACTTTAGTAGTGAGAAGTATCTAAGTAGGGGTTCTACTCTCAGTGTTGCCAAGTAAGTGTGTGTATGTGAAAGGATCTAATTCATTTTGCAGAAAATACATGTCCCAGGAGGTCATCTGTCTGAGAACTGACTGGCAAATGCTAAAATTCAAAGGAATCATGTTGTGGAAATTCATTCCATCAGAACTAATAGTAGATGTATAAATGCCCTCTTCCCCACTGTATAGCTGTACAGCAATACTGGAGTTGGTATATATAGTTGGTTATCGATGTTGTGGACACAGCCACCCTCATTGGGGTTATTGTGTGTATCCCCCCCTGCTTAGTCTGCTGTAATACTGTACAGTTTATTTTAACAGATTAAGTAGTTGTCACTCACACTATGTGCGGCTCTACACCACCCCACACCCTCCAAAATGGAGGGCTGTGGCACCCACACCAGCACACCTATGTTTACCAACTCTGTGATTGCACTACATTGGGGAAGGGGACATATAACCTGCCAGTACCATTGTCAATGACATTAAAGTAGCAGACTGATTATTTACTCATGTGATGTTTTGCCTATTTTGTTTTGGTGGAATTACATAGGCTAAAATGGGTTCAATGCAAAATTAAGTACATACATGTGTACAGTATTCTCTGTGTACTGCAACACCAAAGCCTGTGTGTGTGTGTGTGTGTGTGTGTGTGTTATACACAGACATGTGGTGTATGCCACCCAGTACACTCACCATTGTCCACTGTAGAAGGGCTGCTGACATCAGCCACCATGCACTCACCTGTATACTCCCCTCAGACCTATCAGCCATGTGGCACATGCAGTAACTGTTATACCAACCTGTTACTTTTGTTCAGCTGTACCCAGGATATGGCATAGTAAATGTGTCACTGCAGTGCCATACCCCTTGTAGGAAACAACAGCAGACCAACATCCTGCAGACACATAGACACCTACAACACAAACTGAATACATTATGGAGACCACTATCAGTCAGTGTTAATAACAGCTATAATGCATCATGGCTGGACAGCTACACATCCTGATATGTAAGCATTAAACTTTCCTGCTGAAAACATGTTACACAGCATTACATTGCTACACCTTAGTACATTCACCCTGTGCGTCAGAACCATATTAGCCTGTCCCTGCATCGATGGTATGGATGACAGGAATGTGGCACAGGTATCATCATATGCACATGGTGTGTTGTGGGTTTGCCAGAGACCTAGGTTGAGCTATTTGCTTGACATCATGTATGTGTGTGTGTGTTAGGGGGTTTCATTATTAATTGGGCTGTGCAGATGTGGTGTGTGTAGGTATGGAGGTGCACTAGCTGTGTTGGTGATGTGTGTGTATTTGTGTATGTATGCACACAGTTCAGCCATGTGGCCGCCATATATAGGGGTTTGTTGGACAGCTGCAGACTGTATATAGCAGGGTGTGCAGTTCACCATCTCTGGCCATGGACACAAGAACTGTGCCTGCCAGGGGTTCCACAGGCACTACAGGGTACAAGGCCAGATATGGTAATCTCCCCTGATGATGACAAATGTCCGCTGGATCTGGGTCCCTCTTGGGACCAGCCAGGGCCACATGCAAATGGCCTGCTGTGTTGTGGTGTGGACAGCACCCTCCTGCAGTGCTGGTGCTGGTACTGCCACTAGGGGAGATGTGTTGCACATCCACGTAGACCTCCACCTGTTGGTGTTGCTGACCTACGTCCATGTGGCTTTCAACCTACTTCCACCATATGCTCTAACACAGACATTGCATGGTTGAGGATTCTCACCATCTCACCCAACCATCTATTCAGGACTTCTGCAAAATAACGGTGGGCACCTGCAAGATCACAGATGTTGTCAATAACAACAGAGTGAGTAGCCCTCTGGAGCCTCAGACCCTGTCTGGTATAACGTTCCATACATGCCTGTGCCTCCATGATGGCCTAAAACATGCATCTGGTGACACCTCTTGTGGCACTTCCGCCAGGGGCATGATGGCCAGCAGCCCTCCGATGATCACCCCTGTACATCTGCCTGTGTGATACCTCACCGGTCATCTGTCTATGGCTGCTGTGTACAGACACACTTGCCATAGTCACCACACTGTCCTGTCACATGCAAACACCTGCCAACTATCCCTCATCTATGGCCACTGGTGATGGGGTATGTATAGGCAATGTGACCGTGTGTGGGGAGGGAGTGGATAACAGTGGGATGCCAACTGATGGCACAGCTTCAGCCCCTGAAAACCCCACTTGTGCCTCAGCATACCTATCATCATTGTCAGAGTCTGTACGGACACTACCATCAGTTTGCCTGCATGAGGGACCCTGACTCACTTCATCATGAGGGGAAAACAGAAAACGTACTTTAAGACCTGTACATCATTGCTTACCTTTACACACACACACACACACACACACAGACACACACACACACACACACACACACACACACACACACACACACACACACACACACACACACACACACACACACACTTACAGGTGAAGTGGCACAAAGATATTACACAGACCTCTCATTACCCAACTGTCAACATGCATGACATATGGCACTCAACAGCATATACTGCAGCTATACTCAATCCCTGTTACCAACATTATACATCTCTGTGATGCATGAGTTGTGTTAGTAGGTGATGCCCCTTCCCCTAGAACACACTACAATCATGTGCACAGCATTGCTGTGCACCTGTTCAGCACCCTGCCGTGTACTGTGCACCATACCTCACACCATTGCTGAATGGGTATATGTGCAGCAGTTATGTTTGCTCTGTTGCTCACAGCCCTATGTGTTTGTCTAATACATATATGGAATGATATGAGGACAGCTGTCAATAGTGAATGCCTGATGCTGATTTGCAGATGTCATCATCAGCTGTGCATGTATGAGCAATAAAATCCAATTATACTGACAACCTTCAAAGCTTACTGTGGCTATGAGGAGTGTACACACCCTTATTGAAATGCCACCCTCTTCCCTGATATGCCATGGTGCCACAAAACTGCATATGTTAACATTACACACACCTGATATGTGACATATGACCTGTGCAATCAAATGCAGTATCAAACAAAAGTGTTAGTTGTGCAGATGTTAATTGAGATGTACACAATATGTGGGTTGCATAAGTGTGCACACCCTTAACACAATGGTTTGTTGCAGAACCTGTTAAGCGAACTATAGCAGTCACTATTCCTGGAAGGTGTATACTAGCATGGCCCATCTTCACTTGCCATTATTTGATCACTTCACCATGCAAATGTCCCCTAACTCTGCCAGACTGCAAGTTCAGCTCATGTGCACAGCCCCTGGAGACACAGTGTCTTTACTATTGCTGTGGAGTCAGGGTTATGTCTGGCACAATGCATGACCTTGACTTTGTTCAGATATAGCCATTCTTAGTGAGCTTTGGATATATGCTTCAGTTCACTGTTGTGTTCCATGATGACACCCCTCCTCATCCTCAGCCTTTTTGCAGATGCTTGACAACTATTGGCCACACACGAGTGTCATTTTGCAGTGTCACAAATTCAGAACACCATGTCTACTGGCCTAGTTCCTGCTAATGATCAGCAAACCTAAAGGTGTGCACTGGCACCATCAAGGTACAGATGGGGATGGTGGGCCTAAGGTGGAGTGAGGTGTTGCTTGTGTACCACCTGTATCTTTATTAATACTTGTCTGCAGGTTTCAGCCTTGGTCTTGGTACCCCATTACACATTGCAACTCATGCCTTTGGGAGACTTGATGTTATGCATATGCTACCTGTAGAGAGTCCTGGATGATGTCTCCAGTGGAACAACTCTTCCATCTGATTACCCTAATCCATAGGCCACACTTATGCAGAGTCCAGGTAATTGTTGACACAGGTACTGCACAGGCAGTACTTGCTAGACATTCCTGCAAGTCCCTCAGTGTTGTTGCATGTCTCTGGGCAGCCTCAGTGACCAGTTTGCAACATGAGTTGTCATCTGTCTTGGATTGGCATCGGTTTATTTTCTACATTAATGGTGTCCCATAATTCATCACATAAATGTTTGTCTGCATTGTTTGCCATGGTATATGCAATGGTGGGATAAGGCTACTTCTCCTGCTCCTGAGTGCTACATTTTGGATATGGGATCCATTCCATGGTTTGCAAGATGTGTGCAAGCCACGGCTGCCTCTGTTGCAGGTGAGTGGGCAAATGTCATGGACATACTTCTTGGACAGCAGACCATTACTTGGTGTGACATTGAGGACCCGTACTTGATGGAAGGTGCGTACTCAAGATGAGTGAATGCTGCAATACCTCAAAAGCTGCTTCCATATGTTATTGGGAGTGTGTGCATATATATGCTTCCAGTGTTTGTATTCCCCATATTTGTTGTCCTAACATAGGATTCCATATTACACATTTATTGCTCATGTTAGGATCACATTACAGGTTGTGGAATGTGTTACTGTGATATGCCATTGTGTAGATCTGTAACAGCTGCCATTGTAACAGTGGTATATACTCTGTTGTAGCCACTGTATAAGGGTAATGTTTCAGACATGTCCCTACTGTAGGCCATTTGTCTCAGCATTATGTTCATCTCTGCCCACACATCTTGCACTGACAGGTTGTTAGTTATACTACAGGACTCTTACATACCCTTCAAATACGCCACTATGGTGACCATGGTGATGCAGTGCAGCTAACAGCAACAATAAGTGAACATGTACAGCATGCATTATGGTTAGGTGTGTTAAATGTGTGCATGGCAAATACCATGGCCAAAACATGGCTGGTGTATTGGCAAACCTGAACAAAAGGCCTCCATACCCACCAGCTACAGGCTGCTGCCCCAGAGGTATATAGGTTCATAGGTTCATACTAGGCTATCTGCCCTAGGGCATTTATAAGCCTAGCCAGAGTGTGTTTGGCTTTCGCCACCCATTTTAAATTAATTTTGCTATGCCCTTTTTCGAGGTTAGTATACTGTGCCTCTATCTAACAGTGACACAGAAGTGATACCCGGGGTAAACCTACTATTTCCATCCACTCATCAAGATTCCTCTTGAAGAGAGTCAACGAGGGACTCTGCGTAACCTGGACTGGGATTTTATTCCAGAGTGAAGGGAGCCTCTGGGTTATGAATCTGTCCCTCCAGCATGTCCTATTTATTTCAGTGCTGAGATTCAAGTCTCTTGAGCGCGTAGCTCAATGGGATTTGGATTTTCTGAGGTGCAGTATGTCCATTAATTCTGGGTTGGACATGGCTTTATACGTCAGGCACAGATCGCCTCTGAGCAGGCGGTATGCCACTGAGTAGAGCTGGAGTTTCTTTAACTGGGCAGCATATGGCATCTGTTTGAGCCCTTTGATCCTCTTGTTGAGGTACTTTTGGGGTCTTTCCAGTTGCTGCAGGTGTCTGGTAAGGTACATCCCAAAAGGGGCATTGTACTCAATTATGGGCCTAATGAGGGATGGGTAAAGAGGAACAATGACCTCCCCTGATCTAGATGTAAATCCCTTCATGATTAGGAAGGCTATATAAAATGTTTTTCTAACCACTTTGGCCACATGGTTGTCAAATGAGAGATTGCTATCAACTTGGGTCCCCAGGTCCCTAATTACTTCTTCTGTACTTAATGGATTACCACCTATGTGGTAATTTGTGGGCACTTTGTTTTTGCCAAAGGGGATGACTATACACTTCTTGGCCTTTAGCTTGAGGCCATGGCTCTGACACCAGTTGTCTGTTTCTATGAGGCCCTTTTGGAGGATGCTTGTGTCGGCTGGAGAGTCAATTCCAGTGCCCAGTTTGCAGTCATCTGTGAACTTGGTCAGCCACAGTCCTTCTGTGTTGGCCTGTACCTCCAAGAAATATATACCGAACAGGAGAGGTCCCAGGACTGAGCCTTGTGGGATGCCACTTGTAACTGGTTTGGAGTCTGACATGGCTCCAGCAATTCTAATCATGTGGGTTCTGTCCTTGAGCCAGTTTGCAATCCATCTAGTGACATAGGGGTTTATATTTAAGCTGGTGAGCTTATCTATAATGCCTGAGTGGGGTATTGTATCGAAGGCTTTTGCGAGGTCCAGTTAGGCTGTGTGGACCACCTTCCCCTCGTCAATGGCCTTGGTAACTGTTTCAAAGAAATTGACCAGGTTTAAGAGGCAGGATCTGCCCTTAACAAAGCCGAACTGGGTAGGATCCAGTGTCTGTAGGTCCCCAATATCTTTTTTTATGAGGTCTGTGATGATCCTTTCCATAGCTTTGCAGACCAAGCTAGTCAGGCTTATGGGGCGATAGTTTCCAATATCCATTGAGGCACCACCTTTGTGAAGAGGGACCATTGTTGCTGTACGCCACTCTTTGGGTACATATCCTGTGGTAAGGCTGAGATTGAACAGTAATTTTATGTTTGGGTTTAGCTCTTCTTGGAGTTCATGTAGGACGCAGCCTGAGACACCGTCTGTTCCCATTGATGCTGTGTTTTTTGCTTTGGTGAGGGCGGCTCTTACCTGAGCATCTGAGATATCAGGGGGGCAGCACTCTGCTGGGATAGATATTTGCCCTTTTGGTGGGGAGGAGGGGGAGAAGTTTGCACTGAACCTGTCAGCTAGGATGTTGGCAATGTCTGTGGGTTTGGTGTATTTTTCGTCATTTTGGACCAATTCTGAGCATATCTGGGAATTCCTACCCATGTTCCTAACATAACTAAAGAAAGCCTTGTGATTATCCTTAGTGTCCTGTGCAATTTTTCTCTCAAAGCTGGCCTTAGACAATTTTATGAGTGCCCGTAGTTTTTTGCTAACACTGATCAGAGATGCCTTCCCTTTTTGGGATTTTGCTCTATCATGTAGTAGCTTCCTCCTTCTATTGTATAGTTTGTTTATGGCTGGGGTCCACCAGACAGGACATCTGCCTTTGGAGGTCTGGGTCTTGGTTTTATTTGGGATTGCATGATCCATGCATCCCTGAAGGTGTTCATAGAATGCGTTTATAAAGGATTCTGCGGTCTGGGCCGTACTTTCCACAGGCCCGGGGGCTTTGAAGGATTCCACATTGGTTTTGAGGAGTGTGAAATTTGCTTTAGAGAAGTTTTTCACTGTGGTTTTCTGGGCAGGGGGTGGGGTCGGAATGTGAATATCCAGTGAGATTAGTTTATGGTCTGATCTTACCAGTGAGGGATACACTTTTGGTCTGGAGCATAGAGTCCCCATGTTGGTGATGATCAGGTCCAGTATGTTTTCCTCTCTTGTGGGAGTGGTAACAAGTTGTTCCATAGCGTTTGAGTTTATAAATTCTAGGAACCTTTGAGCTAGGGTGTTGGAGCTAGAGTAATGCTCCCAGTCTATGTTTGGGTAGTTGAAGTCACCCAATATAATGGTGTTTGGAGAGACCTTCATATTTTCCAGTGTTCTCAGGAAGGCCGAGTGGGGTTCCTGGGTTTGGGAGGGTGGTCTGTAGCAGGCTATAAACTGGAAGGCAGTTTTACCCACTGTTAGTTGCACATGGATAGTCTCTGATGCTTCATGCTGTGCCACCAACCTGGAGGTGTGGGTATCTTTGACGAATATTGATACTCCCCCTCCTTTTCTGGTTTGGTCCACGTTTTGGGGCCAAAAAGCATGGTATGAGGTATAACCTGGCAGTGCTGGGGTGCTCTTGGGAGCAGAGGGACCTACATAGTTGTGTGAGAGATGTGATGTCAGTAGCCACACCTGTGGCATTGGTAAAGAGTGGGAGCAGCATTTCAGTACATCAACAGTACAAACGCACAATACTACAGATTATGCACATCTGTCCATTACTACATGGCAGCGACAAGCTATGTTATCTGACATATGCATAAAGATACTTTACAGATGAAGATGGATAAGCAACAGTGGTCTACTAATGTGCCCTGGCATGCTCCTCGTCCATTGTGTGGGTAGCACCCAGCTCCACAATGCTATCTCCAGGTTCTTGACTTGACTGGTTGACAGGTGCCCCAAGGCTGACAAGGAGATCCTCAGCATGTGTCAGTGGGGGCTGGATGGCATGACCCCACTTGTGGTTAGCTGGTCCCTCCCAACTGCAGCTGCACGCTGACGAGCATGGCAGATGATGTCAGTGCAATGATGTTGCACCTGCTCATAACTGCGGTTATGCAGGCCAACATCGTTTACCCTGCAGATGAGCTCATTCCACAGGGCAGTCCTCTCCTGCAGATTCTGGGTTGTACGCCCAAAGAGGGTTTTGTGGTGATCCACAATAAAGTTGTTAAGTATGTCATTCTCCTGTGGAGTGAATGCAGGGAGATGCTCTCCTGACATGGTACCTGGAAGACATAAACAGGAAAAAAGGTCTGAGGACCTCATACTGCAATGATATAATAGTTGCTCATTGACACCCCCCCCCCACCACCATATCTGCAAAAATAATCTGAGCACACACATCAATGGGTATGTTTACAACAAACCTACTTTTGGGACATATATCATATTGTGCAACAAATATTGAAATGTGTTTCTATTCATGTTTCATGTTTCATGTTGAAATACTATCATTGGTGGCCTGTTGCTAACAATGCAGCCTGCATGCCATTGTAATGGCCACTGTGGTTCCATACATGCATGTGTTCTGTTTGCTATGCAACTGTTCCAAATCTTGTGTTTTGGGTTAATGGGAATATCTTATGCATGCTGTTATAACTAATCTTGGATTGTGTTGACTATTACTACCCACATATGTTCTTAAACTGCAACACAATGGCATGTTTGGGAAGGCTGTTACCAGTAGAACCACCTCTCCCACTTCATCTGGCCAGGAGTAGGAGGGCCAGGCTGAACCTCTAAATGCACCACTCAGCCCTCAAGCTGGCATAGCAGATCTCCAAATTCCCTTTGGAGCTTGCTACACACCAATCCCCAGACCTGAAGATGGGTGACAGTTTCCTGTCTGTGCCCACTCCCAGGGGGGCAAGCCCCATCCCCTGAGGTGGTTCCACCCAAAGGTGGTACAGGACCAGCAGATGAGGAGGTCCCAGGGTGGGTCTCAGACATGCTGGAGCATGGTGCCATGGTCAGATGAGGTGGGAGAGGTGGGTCCACTGGGACTGGCCTTCCCAAACGTGCTATGGTGTTGTAGTTTTAAAACATATGTGGGTTAGTAATCGTCAACACAATCCAGGATTAGTTATAACAGCATGCATAGATATTCACATTAACCCAAAACACCATTTTTGGAACAGTCGCATGGAAAACAGAACACATGCATATATGGAATCACAGTGGCCATTACCTTGGCATGCACCAATGATAGTATTTCAATATGTAACATTAATAGAAACACATTTCAATATTTATTGAACAATAGGGCAGATGTCCCAACAGTAGGTTTGGTGTAAACATACCCATTGATTTGTGTATTTAGATTACTGTTGCAAATATGGTGGGGGGGAGAGAGATGTCAATTAACTTATATATCCTTATAGTTCTCACAACTTTAATGATCATTGCTCTAATCATTAAGGTACAGGTATTATTACAATACCCAAGGGCCTTGGTTTGGCCAGTGGTATGTTTGTAAACAGTGTATACTTCAACTGTCTTATAGCTAAATTCTGTGGTTTACTGCTGTTTGTGCGAACAAAAAAACATTTTCCATTCGGAAAAATGAATAGTAATACCAAAATGAAACCAAACGAATGGTGACAATGTCGAACCAAATGCTCGACACATTTGACTTGACATTGTTGTCGAAACTACCATGTGATAGCCATATAGGAGCTGATGTATAGCAGACTCCTATACAACAAATCATGTTTTTACAGGGGGACAAGTCTCCCTGCACCCCCATACCCCCTACTTATATATTCTAACTCCAAGATCACACTACAGTGGGGATATGGATGAATTTCCTCTCACCACTGTACTGCAATCTCTGTGCAGATAGTCGACTTACATTTATGCAAATGCAGTAGTGCATTCACATAAGTGTAGTCGACTATCTGGTTCACAAATGTTTGTGTGATTGACATTCTGATGTTCGGCACATTGCAGCCGACAGAATGCCAATTGCACAAACATATGTAAACCAAATTCTACATCTCTTACCTGGTATACCTGTGGAGGGAATGTTTGTTAACACTACCTGACTGTTTCTACACATATTCCCAGATTCTGAGTTAATATTAGGCACATACCTCTCAATCTCTTATTGCACACACTCTGGTCAAAGCTTGACAACATGGGGGTACAACTTTGGACATATTTTGAATATTACTCTTATAAACTTGGAGGGCTGATAGAGTGACATAATTTGTTTTCATATACATTTTCTGAAGGTTTTGAGGTCTGAAAATCAAATGTATGTCATTATTTGCTGACTACAAATCTGAGATCATCCCACTGATTTTCCAGGGGTACAGGGTAACAGGCAGAAAATATGAGCCAATTCTGGACATTCTGAACAAATGTGTACAATTGAGACATATGATTATACATACAGCTTACTACCACTCCCAGGATTCAAACCATGGCTGTGTCTGATAAAGATGCAACAATTTAAGTTTCAGCAGAGTGTGCTGTTTGGATATTGCTGTTTATCGCTTTACTGTTTTCTGTCTAAGTCTCTCATGGTTGTACAATCTGACCTTGTAATTACAACAGTCTTATACAGACATTCCTAGATATATTTTTATGTAGCACAGTGTGAGAAACAGTGGTTGACACAACAGTTCTATTCTGATATCATATGTTACTGAATGCTACATATCAGCCATACAATAGAAGAGTAAACACTACCAGTCCAGGATTTCAATCTTTATTGGCAGGCACAGTTTTCTTATCTTACAGACCTGTGGAGGGAATGTTTGTTAACACTACCTAACTGTTTCTACACTTATTCCCTGATTTTGAGTTAATATTATGCACATATTGCTCAATCTGTTAATGTACACACACTGGTCATAGCTTGACAACATGGGGGTAGAAATAGGGACATATTTTGAATATTGCTCTCATAAACTTGGAGAGTTGCTAGAGTGACAGGTTTGTTATCATATACATTTTCTGAAGGTTTTGAGGTCAAAATCAGATGTATATCATTGCTGACTAAAATTCTGAGATCGTCTCACTGATTTGCCAGGGGGGCAGGGTAACATTAGAAAATATGAGCCAATTATCTGGAAATTCTGAACAAATGTGTACAGTTGAGAGGTATGATTATGCATACAGCTTACTACCACTTCCAGGATTCGAAACATAGCTGTGTCTGATAAAGATCTTGCTGTCTGATAAAGATATTGCTGTCTATCTCTTTAGTGTTTCCTGTCTAAGTCTCTCTCAGTTGTACAATCTGACTTTGTAATTGCAACAGTCTTATACAGACATTCCTAGACATTTTTATTATGTAGCACAGTGTGGGTAACAGTGGTTAATGCAACATTACTATTCAGAGAATGCAACACTAAAAATGCTATACAATAACAGAGCAAACACAACCAGTCCAGGATTTAGAGCTTTATTACCAGGCAGTTACAGTTTTATTTAAATATGACCTATATGGGACTATTACTGTCATATTTATTCAGTACAACCCATACACAAAACAGTTTTTATACTGGCAGCTGACTTTCTACTACTTTTATATTTATTTGGTATGACTACTACAAGCAGGGTTGTTACTCACTGACCTTGCAATACAGCCTTTGCAGCCTACACGCATGGGCTTCCTGATTCACAGCCCGCTCAGCTTCAGCTGTAAGGGAAATAGAGAAATATTTAGCCATACCTATCCATCATATACACAGGCTGGACATTATTAAACAGTTACTGGTATGAGTACTTAAACACTGCTGGCACATCACCACTCTGCCTTGATTCTTGGACCCACTGGTCCAAGAGCTCCTTCTTCCTCCATTTCAAGTTGGCATAGTGGTACCTGTCCTGTTCACCAGTCTGAGGGATACCAGTGACACTCGTGAGGTCACTGGCGAACCAGTCTCAGGCTTCTGCTTTATAATGGGAGCCTTGGAATTGGCCCTGCAGCAGTGTCTCATCATGTTTTTATACCAGAAGTCCTACCATGACATTGGACTCCTGTATGCCCCAGTACTGCGCACGGAAGCACATTCCCTCTCTGACTCCAGCCATTCTGCCTACAGTGGGAAGCTGCAACCAGTTATGAGCTGTATTCCCACCTGTGGGGTTTAAGTACGGCTGATTTCCCACCCTTTGCCATGATTGGACAGTTTTGAATATGCTGAGCTAAGCTAAGCTACGGGCAAACCTGCTTAGCTAAGGTTGGTATTGCTTAAAATGGCAGGTTCAGCACTGCTTATCAATGTGCAAATCCATTTGGCTGGACTACCCATTGCTTAGCAGTCATAGTTACACAATGCTTACACCTGGCAAGCAGAGCTGTACAATGTTTAGCATTGCTTATTTTTCATTTTATAGACTATCTGCTGTATGGCATTGATTCATTCATTACATATTATAAATTTGTTTACTGTCCCTGACATCCCCCGGTGTGCTTTCATTACATTTATTCATGTGTGACTATACTGTATAGGGCACTTGTGTTTATATGGGAATTTCACAACTTTATTAAACTGACACCTCACATCTGGACCTAATGCAGTACTCCAGTTAACAAATATATGTTATTTAGTAGGTAATACTAAAAAAAAATTGTTTATGCACTGCTTTCACGTGTAAAATGTGAATTGGTTGCAGTGGGGATCAAACCGGGAATGGTTGCTCGCAAAGTGTACACTCTAACCCCTACATTATTGCAATACTGCTTATGTTGGATGTCTCTTGCTATTTGACTACTTGTGCTGTTTAAGCTGAACTAAGCATAGCCAAGCAACGGGCACACCCATGCAGCTACGCTTAAATTTTATCGCATTTATAAAAAAAAATGTTGTTGTATTTTAGCTACACCCTTCAGAATATCCCTGCTAATTCTAAACTTGTACTTTTATCAGCTTTCTGCTTCATGGTGGGATATTTGTCCCTTTTGCCTTTGATCACGTTTGTTTTCCTGATGGGTTGGGGGTGTTATGAGCATTCTCGCTCATTTTTAATTGCCAAAAGGCTCTCAGACACCCCCACTGCACTCGTACACAGCTCCATGTCTGTTTAACAGCACAGGCATCACAGCGAGCCTTAATGAATATGCAAGGCGTGCTGCTGTGCTGTACAGGAACAGTCCCTGCCATGCAGAAATAACTTATCCCTGCATGGCTGCTTACTGAATCCCAGGGAGCGTTTTGGTTATGCATTTCATCCATAAATCTGTCACTAATTAATTATAGAACACCTCCACTGTGAAGAACACATTACTTGCATTAAGAACTACTGGTACTCAGCATATGCTGTTCTTGAATTCACATGGGTTTCTTCAGTGTTTATTGATTGCCCCTTGTCTTTCAAACAAACATTTTCCAGCTGACAAGTCTAAATTCTCTATGGCTTCAACTTTCACACTTGTTCTTATTGAAATTTGTTGTTGCACATTTTGCCTTAGACATGACTGAAAAAGGCCTACAGTAGTCAGTTCATTTAACCAATTATGAAATAATTAGTTTGATAAATGCTGGTGCAAAAGCTGCGCAGGTCAAATCTGTAGTATGCAGACATCATGTTACTATTCTAATGATAAAAATCACATTAGTGGTCAAACAAACAAAGCTGCAAGATTTAACATATGATCTGAAATCTAGACTCAGTATACACGGAATCACTTTACTATCTCGAAATACTGAAATCTCGAATTTCAGTATCTCAAGATGAAAGTGTCGAAAGTGCAGCTGAGCGAAACTGCACTTGATGGAATTTGAAGTGTCCCACGGTTGTGGTGGCATGCTAAGTGAGATTTGCTGTGTTTGTAGGGTGTGATGTGGTGTGGGATATGATTTGCCTGCCGTTGTGTGGCTATATCTGGAGATTCAAGTAAGTGTTGTTTTTTTAAGGGTTTTGGGTAGGGATTTGAGTATATGTGAGTGTGTTGGGAAGTTTTAGGCATAGGTTAGGGTAGGTAGGTAAGAGAATGAGTGTGTAAGTGTTGAGAGTGATGTCTGTACATATGTAATGTGTGTGCAAGGGAAATATAGAGTATGTAGTGGTGGATTTACTTTCTTTGTCTTTTGTGTGTGACCTCGGAGTTAGTATATATAAGTAGCGGGGGTGTGGGGGGTGCATGGGCTGGCTTGCCTCCCCCTGCTTTTATATAGGCTAGGTGTGTGTAGTTTTGCTGTTGTGTTTGTGTGTGTTTTGTTGGCTTGTTATAGTGTGGGGAGGAAGATGTATGCATGTTTGTTTGTGTGGTGGAGGGTGTATTTAAAAGTCATGATTTTGAATTTTGCACTTTTGGGGTTTTGGTATAGTGAATGTTCGGGTTTGTAGTCTCAGGATATTTAAATTTGAGATTTCAGTATTTTGAGATTATAAAGTGAATCCATATGCACATATTTTGTGAACTGTAGTCCTTCTACTTAATGTTTGCCATATACCAGGCCACCATGAGTACTTATATGTGGAGACCATTTAGCTTAACCCTCCCAGGAATACATTTCTTTGAACCTACAATTATAGCTCAGTGGTCATTTCTGCCATCATTCTTTTATGTACAAATAGCCAAATTAGGAGCTCATTATCTGTATTTCAATTGACTAGAGCTGAGCTGTCTTAAAGGCCTGTGTGTCCATTGTGAGTGCATAATTGTGAAAACATTCACCCCAGGATTCAGTAAAATCCATGCAGGCTCCATGTAGAGCCTACATGGAATGTACCCATGTACACAGCCACATGTCTCCCTCAGCAGCGTGCTATGCATATTAATCATGGCAAGCTGCTGAGGGAGATCACAGTAACACAGATATTGAATCCATGTAAGCAGTAGTGTACAGGCTGTCTCATAGTTGTGGATTGTCCAGAAGATTCCAGGACAGATGTTATGCAGAGGATAAGAATCCTTGTAATGTACCCTGCTAGTGTATAAATATGTTTGAATTTCATTATTTATTTATTTTTTTATGCCTGTTTGCTCGGCATGGTGTGGAGCACAGCAATGCTGAGCTGCACTTACAGATACACAGCTGACACCTGCCGGACATCTAAAAATAGAAACTGGATGTAATTAATTATTTGTGGGTTTTTTTAATGTATTTATTTATTTTTGAATGGCTGTTTGCGCAGCATGGAGCGATGCTTAGCAATGCCAATAGGTAGCTTAGTAGTATAAGTGAATGTATAGTGGTTTTCTCACTATCCAAGTAATTAAATAGATTGAGTAACAGCCTAAAGTATAGTAGGTTCTGTGTTCAAGTCCTGAGTAGTTATACCTTCCTAAAATTCATGCTGTGAAAATGTGTGAGGTGATCTAAAGAGCAGTTTAATACAAAAACAAAATTGTTACTTTTGGAAAAGATGTGCGATGCTAAATACTGCTTAAACATAGTCAATGGCTATTCTTGTTTGCTTATTGCAAAGTTCTGGTGAAACACAGATGTGCAAGTTTACATGATGCTCAGCTCTGCTAAAATGGTTTGCGTGATGCTAAGGAATGCAGTGCTTTTTTTTTAAGTTACAGTATGATGTTTAAGGGGGACGCAGCCTATATTAAGGCTAATAGGCAGGAATTCTACAGCATTCATTGGAGTCCATAGTAAACTGTTGATATGCCTGGTTGTGTTGGTGAGGGAGAGTGCTTTTGGATGCAGAGGTGGGGTGTGCAGGAGTCCAGAGTGTTTCTTGGACTTCTGGTCTGTAACAATGAACCCTGGCTGTTGCAGGGTGATTACCAGGTTTCAGAATGTAAAGCTGAAGCATGGGACCAGTTGACCAGGATTCTTACCAGTGCCACTGGTATCCCCCGCATTGGTGGTCAGTTTCATCACCACTGTGATGACTGAAGCAAAGGAAGAGGGGAACCTTGGACACCTGGGTCCAAGAGGCTAGGGCTGGGCATACCCTACAGATATGTAATTATGTTTGCTACTACTTTACTAATATACAAGCTGAATCTGTGCAAAACTGGTATGCATAATAGTTTGCTTCTCTTCCAACAGCTGCAGCTGAATGGGCTCTCACTGTCCAGTCTCACACAGGGCACCTGGCCAGGATGAGGTGTGAGTGTGGTAAGTAGGGAAAATTTCTGATAAATGTAGTGCAATAAAAAATAATGACAACAATAAGGTTTAAAGCAGGATTGTGCATTGATAAGTAATGTGTGCAAATAACTGCAGTAGGGATGTATTCACCAGATGTGTGTTCTAATGTAACTCCAGTCAACTGTAAAAAAGAAATTAACAAAAACTGCAGACGCAATTGCCTGATAAATGTATTGCACTACCCACAGTATGGTTCAGGGCTGCCTTCAGGCCAGTTTGAGTCAAATAATGCTATCTATTCCTCCCACTCTTAACAATAACATATATGGGTAAGGTAGCCCACATTCCTGGCAGATATCATGTGTATAACTGACAGATTTTAAGGAATAATAATGATAATGTTTAAAGCAGGATTGTGTTATAAGTAATGTGTGCAAATAACTGCAATAGGGCTGTATTCACTACATGTGTATTTTGATGTGACTCCAGTCAATTGTTAAATTAGGTGCACATGTCCCATGGAGTCACAGCTTTTGGGTTCTACTCCCATCCCAGCCAACTAAGACATGACTGTCTCTCTAGTCTACTTAACATACATGAACATACTTATCAACTGTCATGATTTTTTGTAATGTAATGACAACTGCCCAATCTGTCTGGTCCTTGATTAGCAGATAAATGATTACCTGGAATGCAATTTATTTGCAAGTCCATTTACAGAACACTTTGGTGGTAATGTATGAGCACAGTATGTGAAACAGTTCCTGGTACTATCCCATGCTAACACGTTGAGAAGTATGTATGTGCAACATCATCTATACAGGAATCGGAGTCACTGTACTCACAAATGACAGTATACACCTGTAAAGTATGTATTAGAAGTCTGTGTAGTAATATCATCTGGGAGTTCACTAATGGTATGTTTTTCTCTCTCTCTCTCCCCACCCCTTATCTTCTTTAATTTATTAATGTTATTTATTATTATGATTTTATATTAATATATTCTGTTAGACTAACTGTTATGTTGGCCTGATAGGTTATTTCATACCGGTTTACTGTTAACATATTTACTGTTATGTTATTTATTGTGTTCCACATAACATACCTTAATATGTATTTGGATTACTCAACATTATGTTCCATTATGTTAATACTAACACTGGTTTGGTTATTACTAATCTTAACTTATGTTTATATTTTATTTACTACAGCATGACAAGGTGGGCTGGTTGCAGGCAACCTACCTACCTTGGCTCCCCTGGCTGTGGCACCAGGGCCCAGTACATTTGGCTCACTGCCTGGTGGTGCCACCTCTGCTGCCCCTGCACTACCTGTGGCATTGGGTAGCTCCACCCCATGGGCTGGGGCTGGGGCTGGGCTCCCCTCTGGGACTAGCAGTGGAAGGGGTGATTTTCTCACCCATGATGAAATACCAAGTATGGTGCGCAGGTTGCTCCATCAAACTGTCAGAGGTTGCCTGCCTCAGATGGAGAGCATGCTCACCACCCTCATGGGGCAGGCTCACTCCAGACACCATCCTCCACCACTGCCACTATAGTGGCAGTGGAGGAGCAGTGCCAACAGTCCCATGGGTGCAGACTTGAGTTGCACCACTACCTTTTGGATACTTCTGAGACTGGGATTCCACAACACCCTCCCCATCCAATGTGTTCACCCCTCTCTTGTGTCATACACCAACCCTGTCTGCTGTCTTGTCTGTCTGAAAAAGCTTCCTCAACTTCTCAACTTACCTCCCCCACACACATACCTATGTCCCTTCCCCAGCATTCCGCTCTCACCTTAAAAAAAAATGGGCACCTGTCACACACAAAAACACACACACACATATGTATGTGTATATATATATATATATATATATATATATATATATATATATATATATATATATATATCGTCTCATAAACACACACACATGTGTATGTGTGTATATATATATATATATATATATATATATATATATATATATATATATATATATATATATATATATATATGTCGTCTCATACATAACTCTCCATTTCACACACATGACCACTGGACACATGTAATTTAGTCCAACTGGCTTGACAATGCAGTTAGGTTGTCATCACCCTCTCTTGGGGTGACAGTCCAAATTCAGCTAAAAGATCTGTTAAAATGCACAGTTTTTGCCGATGAAGAAATGGATAGCTATGGTTCTTTCCTACACCTATCCTGTACTTCCCTACCTGTCTTTTACTATGTTTTCCCCCCTGCTTGCACCCCTTTTCACCACTGTCATATCTCCCCAGTTTTCTTTTCTTTAAAGAGTTTTTTTGAATGACATGGTGTAGCATGCAGCATCACTTAGCTGTGCTAAATAGTGCTACATTGATATACCCTTTTGTAAAAATATTAATCACATTCAAAAATTGCACCTGTACCCTTTTTCAAACCCAGGACCATTGCACCTGCAGAACAGTGGATCAGCCTGCCAAGTCACACAGCTGCTAATAAACATGTGTGTTTTAAGCAAAACATAGTAATGCTGTAGTTCTCCCATTAAGCATGTTTAAATGGTGCCATGCATCATGCTGCACAGTGCAAACCAGCTAAGAGATTCAGACAAAAATAGTACTGCAATTAGCACTTTAGTACAGAAATACATTACTATAAAGGCACACACAGAAGCGTAGACATAACTGAGGTATCTGACAGCAGGTAAACCTGCAGTTTTGTCTAAAACATGTAAGAAGTCACTTGATAAGACATTAATGGAAAGGAGGATAAGCGGGACTCTGTTATACAAATACTGCACTCTAAAGCCATACACATACTAATGCATGTAAGTGATGTATTTAACAGCAGATAACTATGGAATGATAATTACAACATGTAGGAATTCACCCATCATAACAGTGACTCTGTAGCTCAGTTAGTAAAATGCATTGAACATTTAAATTTTTGGTACACATGGTCCTGGGTTCAAGTACAGCTGCATCTGCCAATGAAAATACATGTACGTGGCCATCAAGATTATAAAGTGTGATATGTAGGTCTATCTCATCACCTATTTATCCATCCAACACAGTAGAGTTGTAATATCTGCATCTATATTACAGAGGCAAAGGCCTACAGATCGGACCATTGTCACCCTACTCTTAGTGCAACAGGTAATGCAATAGGCTGCATTCCTACTGGATGTTGAAGTGTCTACTGAAATTGTGCTCCACTAATATCACACTACAACCCAAAATGTTTTGCTGGTGTTATCATAGACAACCTCAACTGCACAAGTAACATACATATATGGTGGTTGAGCTAGATGCAAGGATTGCCAGCACACACTCAAAAGGAGAATACCATGGTATAACACATGATCTGGCAGTTGTCCACCTGTCTGACATCATAGTTAATTTACACCTACCTGTTTTGTAGGACACACTAAGCATTTTGGCTTGCACTGTCTTACCAATACCATTGGCTGACACACTTACCTGACACTCATACCTTACTTCCCAGTGGGGTGGCTACCCTCAATGTGTCTCTGCCTATAAAACAAGGCTGCCACAGGTCCTACACTTACTCTTACAGCTTGGTGTTCTGCAAATTGTTCACCCTGTCTGCTTATGCTTTTTGCCTGCAGCATCACCTTCAGCTCCAGCCTGTAGCACACACATTTGTACATAAATAGTAGCTGCTATAGACATCCTCTCTGCCATGATATAGGATCTGTCCCCAACTATTTCCAAACCCAGCATAGAGAAAGGGGTTGTAATGTACATTGAGGACTTCTATCTTGTTCAGTGGTTGCACGGGATTGGCTGATTATAATGCAAAGCAGATGTGCTGGCTGCAATTTGCAGTTTAGGAGCACAAATTGGTTCTGAGGCAATCACTCCCTAATACAGAACCATGTTAAAAAGGCAAACAGCTATCTAGGGAAAACATTGTGTATGAGAGTAACTTTGTATGGTCATCTTGTTGCCACAACATCTATATATCGGTAGTGTTCAACAGAGGAGTATGTACTCCATCAGGTATGTAGCCATTTTGTTTCAAACATGATTCATATTTGTCCATGTACTTAGGGGGAATGGGGATTACAGCAGTAAGCCTTGTGTAAATCTGTATGTCTGACAGGTTATTGATCTGCAGATGGGTTAGACCTACAGAGAAACTACTGAAAAGTATGGGTAGAATGCTCTATGCTACATAGGTATACCACTCTCCTGGGAATTTCATGTTGATAGTGGTGTTAATACTACACTGCTATTTGTGTGGCATTGCTTGTTATATATATGACATGGGGGGTTTACACATACCCTTAATGGACTTTTGTTATAGTTGTGTGACTATACAAAAGTATCTGTCATGACACAAGCAGGGATAGATGACTATCGTTACTATCCTACTCGCATCCACATATTTACTATGTTTGCATGGTGTTGAATGTGAGATGCATAACCAAGCAGTAATTACTGATAACCATCTGTTATTACTGCAACTCTACATACTATACTGCCAAGTATGTGATCCTGACATATGTTGCCATTTTGTTATTTTTCAGGAGACATGTTTCTGAGATGCCAGGACCCTTTAACAGAGGCCGAGAATGAAGCTATCCTGGATGCCCTGGCTCAGCATCACCAACTCCTGCTGTCCAGGGGGAGAACAAACAGGGAAGAGTGGGCAGCATTGTGGGCTGACCTGGTTCACAATCTGAATGCCATTGGACAACAGAGCAGGACATATGAGCAGGTGTAACACCATGCCATATATATGATAAATTCTGCCCATAGAAGAGCAGCAAATGTTGCCAGGGATTGTAGTGCTACTGCTGAAGGGCCTACAGCAAAGCAACCACTGTCAGCCACAGAAGAATTCCTGGCAAACCTAGGAATACTGGACATCTCCCCCTCTCATAACCTGATGTCAGTATCTCTTCAGACCCTGATGATGATGGTGGCCAGAGTGAGGCATGAGTGGGGGTTGCAGGTGCTAAATCTGTCACAGAGGTTGACATCCCTCTTCTGCCCTCATTATCACCATACGCAGTCAGTATGCCTATGCATACCCTGTCTCCTGAGGCCACATATATTGGACAGTCAGAAGGTGGAGATATTGAAAAGGAAAGTGTGGGTACTATGGTTGCAGTGAGTGTTGATACTGGCCATAGCCAAAGAAATGGTAAAGTTCCACACAGGCGGATTGATAGGGGTGCTTGTAGGAGGCTTGCTCTCTGTCCAAGACCTGTTGCAGGTGTCCTGTCACATGCACTCATCGCATGTTAAGGACTGTTATGGAGGCACAGATACATTCCAAAATGGACTTCCAGATGAATGCTCAGAGTTATGGGTGCAGCACAATCTGACATCTGTTATTGCTTCCACCGCTTTGCTGATAACCTGGATTGGCTAAGTGATGCAGTGGAAAGACAGTGGTCTGAAAGAGATCACAGATTATCTGTCTTGGAATGGTCATTGTCTGTGATGGAACATCTAGTTGGAGTTAGCATCGGACCCATGAATGTATTTCAGCAACTACATCAGCTGAGAGTCCATGTGGCTGCGCTCACTCACGCCCCCCATAGTGGCAGTACTTCTAGTGCCCCAGAGCCAAGTGTGCTGTCCACACCAAGATGTGGCAGGCCATGGGGTCATGGACATGGGTGTTCCTAACGAGGATAAAATCCCATGAGACAGCAGTCACCCTTGGGTAGTAGCGCAGTTTCTGATCATGAGCATGGAGGTGCCAGTGCAACTCCTGGCAGAGGCAGTTCCTATGTGTTGGGGTGGAGACAGTGAACCAACAGCTCTGCCATGCATGGTTCAAAGCTGCCCAACATAGTCATGTAGGGATAGCACTGAGCTTGACTGTGTTCATGCAGACAATCAGACACCACTGTCACAATCAGGTAACCTGCAAACACACATGCACATTCCATGGTCCATCTTGTCTGCTTCTCTTCCCAGCTCTCACACACACTTGTGAACCTACTGGGTCAGCCTTGGCCTCCTTCACCACCATCCCTGTCATCCTTGTCATCAATGCAGGGAAATTAAGCTAGGTGTCTGATGCACAGGGTGACTATCTACATTTCTATGTAACGCTTTAATCTACTGTTGTCTTTCACATGCTAATTGTACTGGTCACTGATAGACATTGTCTGCTGGTGGTTGTACTGAGTACACCATGTTATGTTGTGTAGCTTAAGTTGTATGATGTTGTAATGGCTGTATACTTACAAAAAGAATGGTGTCTCATAGAACTGTTTATGTTTCAGATTGTGGATTTTTTGAGACACATCTATGGCTACAGTGCCGCAATGACCCTGTTGCCATCAGAGCACAAGAAGGAATGTCATCACACAATCAAAATGTCTTCATAAAGGTAAAGCAGTAGAGGTGTATGGCTCCATAGCTTCATCGGTGTATCACTGGCTAACAGGGACAGTGGTGTCATGCAACCTATTCCTGCATCCATAATCTCTGACATGATGTGATTTCCTTGATAAGTGTAAACAGGGTTCTGGGAGCAGACACATCTTCAAGTTATGGCATAGTAGATGCACCATCTTCTACCTTGTGTCCAGTGCAGATATTTGATATCATCCAGTTATGATTTTCTTGTTCTGCATCTCATTGTGTTACTTACACACAATATGTGTTACAGCAGAAGTATGGTTTACAAGGATGGGGAGCCTCTTACATGTAGTGTGCAGTGTCACGGTTACATACCTGTCACCTCAGCATGGCCTATTTATTCCATAGTCAAGGTGCAACTGTGTACAACAGCTACGTCTCATACTAGTCCTTTCTTGGATGTGCAGGTGGTACATAGTGGGAGATGACAGCTCCCTGTATGGTAGCCATACAACTCCCCTCCAAAGCATGTAGTGGACAGAATACATAATTTCTGCCTTGACACATTCTGCATTGGACATGTTATGTACACTGTGTATTGGGTTACTGTGTGACCCCTATGACTGTTACAGGTGTCAGATATGCCTGTGTACTTACATATCACAGGTTTCATTGCACTCAGTGATAGGTGTGATGAGTGCCATATACAGTTACAATGACATTCTGGGATTTACATGCCATACCTTTATCTATAGGTTGTACAACAGTGCATGAAGTCCCACATCTTACTACCAGTGAATGTCAAAGGCTACATCTCTTTCTGTGTCCATAAGACCCTGCCCACTGGATCAACTGTTGGAGGTGAGCAGACAATATAGCTTTGTCCAAGGGGTGGCTAACTGCCAAAAGTATAGTGTATACCTTGGCATGTTTTATTTGTTATTGGCTCTGACAGCAACTGCATGTGTGTGTCAGCCCATCCTGGGTTATTGCTGGTTCTGTGTGTGAAACAATGACAGTCCCTTATGTGCAATTATCTGCAAATGTAGCTAGTCTGAGGTCATTGACAGTGGTCATGACTGCAGAGAAGGGAATGGCTAGGAGGGGTAACCCTAGGAATGATGTATGTGGATAGACAATCAGTGACTGGGATCATTGTAGCTCTGGCCTACAAAAACATATCTTCCCAGATAATGACTGTCAGACACTTGGGTATCCAACGGTTGACATGCAAGTTTATAAAACACCTCCACAGTGTGTCCATGATGCCTGATGACCTAATTTTGATGAATGGGTTGTCAGGCCATGGTAGGTGGAGTGAGTAATTCTCCCCTCATACATCGCAGTCTGTACCACTGAACTCAGTACAAAGCTTAGGGTAGGCATGATCTGACCTTGAACAACACAAACTGTGTTTGATCCAGTGTCTGCAGGTGTACTACATTGTTTCACACAGCTTTCCTGTAGCTGTACACCCCTCAAGCAGTGTGCAATGTTCTGACAGAACTACCTTGTGAGGGAGGCTGACAAGATGTTCATCCCCGGAATTGCTGGTGCCTGGTTACTACAACTGCTGGTTCATAGGTTCATAAGTTGGTACTAGGCTATTAGCCCTAGGGCCTATGCAAGCCTAGCCATAACAATTCCCTGGATTTTTCTTCCCACAATATTTACTTCTCTGGACCCCCTGTCTAGCAGGGAGACTGACATGATCCCCGGGGTGAATTTCCTATCTCCCATCCAATCATCATGGTTCCTTTTGAAGAGGGCCAAGGAGGCGCTCTGCTTGACATGTATGGGCAGTCTATTCCAGAGTATTATGAGTCTCTAGGTCAGGAACCTATCCCTCCAGCTTGTTTTGTTCTTTGTGATGACAAGGTTTAGATCCCTGGAGCATGTGGCTCTGAGGGATTGGGATTTCTTTAAGTGGAGATGTCCAACAGCTCAGGGTTTGACATGGCCTTGTATGTTAAGCAGAGATCACCTCTGAGTAGACGATATGCCACACAGTATAGCTGGAGTTTTTTTAGACGGTCAGCATATGGCATCTGCTTTAGGCCTGTGATTCTTTTAATGAGGTATTTCTGTGGCCTTTCCAGCTGTTGCAGATGTCTTGTGAGGTGCATACCAAACGGGGCATTATACTCTATAATGGGTCTAATGAGGGATGAGTACAGTTGACAATGACCTCCTTTTTTCTGGATGAAAAGCCCTTAGTGATGAGGTGTGCCACATAAAAGGATTTCCTGACTGTTGTGGCGATGTGGTTATCGAATGTGAGACCACTGTTCACCTGTGTCCCTAAGTCACTCATCACACTTTCGATGTTTAGTGTCCTGCCACCTATGTGGTAATTCATGGGTACATGTTTTGTTCCAAAGGGGATAACTATACTTTTCTTGGCATTAAGCTTGAGCCCATGGCTCTGGAACTAGACATCTGTTTCTGTAAGGCCCTTTTGTAGAATATCCACATCATTTGGGGGATTCAATAATGGCTCCCAGTTTGCAGTCATCTGCAAACTTTGTTAGCCAGAGTCCCTTAGTGTTGGCCTGTACTTCAGAGAAGTAGATGCCAAACAACAGTGGTGCCAGGACTGAACCCTGAGGTACTCCACTTGTCACTTGTCTGGAGCTGGATTTGGAGTCGGCTACTTTTACAGTCTGGGTTCTGTCAGTAAGCCAGCTGGCAACCCATCGAGTGATGTAGGGATTTATGCCCAGCTTAGTAAGTTTATCTATGATTCCAGAGTGGGGGATGGTGTGAAAGGCCTTGGTAAGGTCCAGATAGGCTGTGTGTACCGCCATACCCCCGTCCACAGCTCTGGAGACTGATTTAAAGAAGTCAATCAGATTCAGGAGACAAGATCGGCCCATCACAAACCCAAACTGGATGGGGTCCAGTGTTTGAAGGTTGCCAATGTCTTTGTTTAAAAGTTCGATGATAATGCATTCCATGCCTTTGCAGATCAGGCATGTCAGACTGATGGGACGGTAGTTCCTGGGATCCAAGGTGGATCCTCCCTTGTGGAGCAGGATAACTGTAGATGTGCACCACTCAGTGGGCATGAAGCCTGAGGTGAGGCTATGATTAAACATGACACTTAGGTGAGGTGCCAGTTCATTTTGTAGTTCATGTAGTACACAGCCTGGGATGTCATCTGGTCCCATGAATGCTGAATTCTTTGCTTTGGAGAGTGCGGTTTCTACCTGTTTGGCCGTGATTATCAGAATTTGGCAATATTTTGGTATTCAGATGGGCCCTTTAGGGGGTGAGAGGGGGGTGAAGTTGGCACTAAATCAATCTGCCAGGATATTGGCAATATCCTTGAGATCAGTATATTTAATGCCATTCTGTTGTAGCTCAGAGCAGATCTGAGCATTGCCATTTAGATTCTTGACATAACTATAGAATGCCTTGTGGCTGTCTTTGGAATCTTTGGCAATTTTATTTTCATAACTAGCTTTTGAGGATTTTATGAGGTATCTCAGCTTCTTACTGAGGCTGATGAGGGAGTTTTTTGCATCCTGGGATTTTCCTCTTTTCTGCAACAGTTTCTTCCTTTTGTTGTATAGTTTGTTTGTAGCAGGGGACCACCAGATTGGCTTCCTTTTTTTGGAGAAGACCATCTTGGTTCTATTTGGGATGGCACGATTCATTCACAAGTGAATGAGCTCGTACAGTGCCTTAGTGTAGGATTCTGCAGTCGAACTTCCAGATCCCATCTGCGTGGGTGTTGTGAAGTTTGTCACTTCTGACTTGAGTAGCATGAAGTTGGCTTTGGAGAAGTTTTTTAAGGAGGTTTTCTTACTGGGGGGGGGGTGGGGTGGGATGTGGCTGTCAAAGGTGATTTGCTTATGGTCAGACCTGACCAATGAGGGGGTGACAACTGGTGTGGAGCATCTATTTCTCATGTTGATAATGACCAGGTCTAGGATATTGGAGTCCCTGGTGATACAATGGATTAGTTGATCCAGGGCGTTGGAATTTATGAATTCCAAGAACCGTTGGGAAATGGAGTTGGTACCCAAGTAGATTTCTCAATTAATGGCAGGGTAGTTGAAATCACCCAGTATTAGGGTGTTTGGTTGTATCTTAATATTTTCCAGTATGTTTAGAAAGGTGTAGTGAGAATCTTGGGGCATGGTGAGGGATCTGTAGCAAGCTACAATTTTGATTGCAGTCTTACCTAGTGTTAGTTGCACCTGGAGAATTTCAGATGCATTGTGATGGGCAGCTAGCCTGGAGGTGTGAATATCCTTGGTGAATATGGACACTCCTCCACCTTTAGTGTTTCAGTCTTGGTTTTGTGGCCGAAAAGTGTGGTAAGAATTGTAGCCAGGTATTGCAGGGGTGTTCTCTGGAGCCTTGAACCAGGTCTCAGTTACTGCACAGATAATGATGTTCTCCATTTTTAGGAGTACCTCGAGAGAGTGAATTTTGAGGTTTAGACTTCTAGCATTGAGTAGCATTACCTTCAGATTTTGCATGCTTGTATCTGTTACGGTGGTGGTTTTATCCTTTGAAGCTTGCCTAAAAAAGGCATTATAGGGGTGGCAAGAGCTTTAGCCAGTAACCTGAATCCCAGGGGTGACAGATGCAGACCATCTCTGGCAAAGCATCGTGGTTTGTCGATCATGTCTTCCCAGGCAGACAAATACTGGATCCCCTTTGAATGACACCAGAAGCTTAGTCAATTGGTGAAGTCAATCATTTTGTCCTTATACTGTGGTATCATTCTGGGCGAAGGCAGGATGCTATTCAGGGCTAGAGTCATACCTGCCTGGGTCACATGATCCAAGAGCTCTTCCATGTCTTTTCATGTAGACCAGGGAGGTACGTCTCAAGTCATTCACTCCAGCATGGACAATGACAGAGTTGTATTTGTACTTGTTGTGGAGCGACTTGAGTGCATGCGTTATGTGGCGGATCCTGGCACCCGATAGGCAGCTGACAGTAATTTTCTCCTTGTTCAGCCTGGTGAGTGGGACATCAGTGTGCCTGACTATACAGTCACATATGACTAAAGTGTTGGGTACATTTTATTGCCTTAGGGGCTGTTGTTGGGTGGCACACTGGTGTTGTGAGCTATGGGTCACTTTGGTTGTGGCTAGTGTTTGTTTGCGTTTCGGCTTCGGACGTCTTTGTTGCTTGGACAGGTTAATGTTAAGGGCCTCCACATATGTGGGTTTAGTGTTGCTATGTGTGGGTGTTGATGATGTGGGTTTTGCAGGGCTATGAGCTGCTTGAGGTGTAATGCAGGTGTTAACCTTCTCCTCTTGACTATCTAGCACAATCTCGGCTGTAGAGAGCTTTGCTTCCAGTTTGGCTATGTAAGTGCATCTCTCGCAGGTTGTAGTGTTGGGTAGTAGGAGGAGAGGATTGTCGGTCTACATGAGGCAGTTGCCGCACTGCCCTAGTATGCTCAGATTCACCAGGTGGACAGGAGAAATCACCGGAAGCTGACCCTTGGACATGCCTGTTTAGGTGCTTTTTTGTAAAGTTTAAGAGCTGTTTTCCCTTACCTTTGCAAAATACTTTGCAATTATAGGCTGTTTAGTGCCTATGATTAATTTCTCTTTATTGACAAGAAGAGCTGAGTGTTTGAATCAGTTTCAGTCTTCCTAGTGCTTTCTTGGAAAGTTTAAAAGCTGTTTTCCCTTACCTTTGCAAGGTACTTTGCAGTTATAGGCTGTTTAGTGCCTATGATTAATTTCTCCTTATTGACAAGGAAAGCTGAGTGTTTGAATCAGTTTCAGGCTTCGTAGTGCTTTCCAGCAGGTTCTAGAGCAAGTGCTAGTCACAGGGGTTCAGATTTTAGTGCTACTACTGAGAAGCCAGCTAGTTCTAAGGGGAAATTTGAAGAGCAGACTTTCTGGCACCTGGAATAGTTTAACTGTAGCCTCACAGTGCTGCACGATGTGAAAAATGTGTAAAAATATGTGTTTTAAGCCAGAAAGTTGAAAGGGATAGAAATCAGCCCAAAAAGGCTAATAAAATGACAATTTCAGAACTGCAAACCACTCCTCTAGTGTTAGATAGGCAGGACAATGCTCATCAGTCCCACTGGTAAGCAGTAGGACTTCCCCCTACCACAGCAAGGTCTGGATAGCTCTGAGCACAGAAAATAAAGTTCTGAGACAAACAAAGCCTGGGATATGGAGCACAATAAATCTCTCCTGGGATACCATGACCCTACACCTCATCTCACACCAAAAGCAAAATGTTAGTACCAAATTCCACATAAGGTGCAGGCCACAGACTGTTTGTTCATCCACATAGTTGTCCCACTTCATGTAAGGCTCTCTATCCTTGGCATGCCCTTTACCAAGTAGATGCCTTGAGTAGCAATCAGGGTAATCATTACAGTGGGGAATGTGTTATGTCTAGTATTCCAGGGTTCTTAGGTTTCAGTAGGGTAATTTGTAGCTTGTGAGTTGAAGGACAGCTGCAGTGTCATACTGTGATGTATAATGTCTGGTGACATACATGTCCAAGGTTGCTTGGGCAAGCACTACAGTGGCAGTGATGTCTATTCTGTCAGAATTTCACAGCAGTTCATGCAGCCTGACCATCATCAACTTCGTAGTGCATGTTTCATGCCATAGCTCTGAGGCATACTGCAGAAGGATGGGCACCTTTGGCCAAGGTTTATGTACCCACACTTGTACTATGTATGTCAGACTGTACATTTATGTAACTAGAACACATATCTGTGTTCCCACATCATGTCACACAACATCCAGTGTGCTGTCTGGTAGCCTGACAGGTAGAGAAGTCTAGCAAGGCCAGAGTAATGACCATGAGTTTAACAAGTTCTCTGTGCATGCATAGACATCCACATCTTCACTGCAAGGCGTGCCACCTGTACATCTTCATAAACATGGCTATAGCTGACAGAAGGACAAGAAACATGACATGGCACAGGAAATTGGGAGCCATCATACAGTCTCTGAGATACCCTCTCCCACAAGAGGGTCTTCTTGAACATATGCCTGTTTGCATACTTATGGTTGTAACCCCATGCAAATGTGTATGTAGTATAATTTCCATTGGTAACAGCAATGTTCCTGGTACATAACATGTTATTAGCCACACCTGATGTACATACTCAGGGGTGATATACATGGGAACACAGGCCTGGCCACACAGGCTTACACCTACTTTACCATAGATCACCATGTCTCCACAGGGGTAAGACGGGTAGTATATCATGCTCATGTCATTAGTGAGGGCATTGCCACTCGATAATGCTGTATTTATAACCTCTGTGTGCTCTTCTCTCAGCATGCCAATATTTCACTGCAATGGCCATTTTCTCATGTACCTTTGCAAGCAGATACCACTAACTGGACAGAACACAAACTTTCCTCACAAGTGAATTTCAAGTCCCTAGTATTTGACCTACGTGGATAGTGAGCAATTACTGCCATTGTACCTTGTGTCATATAGACCACTCTGACGTGATGTCTGCCTTGCATACAGGGCATTTTATGGCTCTGCTGTATTGGACATGCTGCAACTCTGTGAGTGGAATGGTACATGTATTACTCACTGTAAGGACATAGGATCATAGGAAGTTACTAGGCTATTAACCCTGAGGCCCTTACAAACCTGCCCATGAATTCATCCTGTGTTCCAACACATTAGCATCCAATGCCCCTGTCAAGCAGGGACACAGATGGAATCCCAGTGGTGTGTATGTTCTGTTCCACATCTAGTTATTCAGGTTGCAACTACAATGGATTAATGAGGTACTTGGCTTTAAATTGAGAGGGAGTTTATTTCACAGAAGGGGGTGTCTGTTTGTTAGATGTTTGAGGCCCTGGATTATCCTGGTAAGAACCTGTGTGCTCTGTCCAGCTCCTGCATGTGCTTTGTGAGATACATACTGATAGGGGCATTGTACTCAATAATGGGTCTTTTAAGGGGAGAATACAGGGATGTACTGACCTCTTTTTTCTTGGATGACATACCCTTCCTAATAAGGTGGGCCATGTAGAAAGCATTCTGTACAATGGAGGCAATATGATGGTAAAACGTCAGTTTCCTATCAACCTGGGTGCCCATGTCCCTCACGACTCTTTGGGTGCTTAGGTCCTTGTTATTATTATGATCATTTATGGAGACATCACACTCCTCAAAGGGGATATTGAGACATTTTTTAGCATTCAGTCTGAGGCCATGTTTCTGGAACTAGGCATTTGTTTGAGTGAGACCCTCTTGGAGGATGTCCACATCACTAGAATTGATGACAGTGGCCAGCTTGCAGTCATCTGCAGGCTTGGTCAGCCATAGCTGACTGGTTTTGGCCTGCATCTTAACAAACTATATCCAAAACAACATAGGCCCCAAGACTGATCCCTGGTGTACACCACTCATTACGGGTCTACTGCCTGAGTTGGCTTCCCCTATTTTGAGTAGGTGGGTTCTATCAGTGAGCCAGTTTGCCACCCTTCTGGTAACATACAGAGTGCTGCCTAGTTGAGAGAGTTTATCTATTCTACCCAAGTGGGGAATAGTATCAAAGGCTTTGGTCAGGTCAAGGTAGGTAGTGTGCACCATCTTCCCCTTGTCCATGGCTTTGGAGACTGTCTCAAAGAAATCCACCAAATTAAACAGGCATGACCTCCCCTGACAAAACCAAACTGTGTGGGATTGAGTGTTTGGAGGTTGCCAATGTCCTTGTTAATGAGTTCCATAACACTCCATCCTATGGTCTTGCAGATCCACCTACTTAGGTTGATGGGTCTCTAATTTGCTGCATCAGTTGATGCTCCACCTTTGTGCAAAGGGATGATGTGACTGTCCTCCCCTCAGCTGGGACAAAGGTGGTACTCAGGATTTGGTTGCATAGGGTACCTAAAGATGCTGCAAGTCCCTGCCTGTGATCACATAGGCTGCAGCCTGGGATGTTATTGGATCCCATTACCAGGTATCTAATGTTAAGAAACCCCTGGCTCAGTAAAGAAACTAGACAAATCCTCAAGTCCAGAGACACTGCCTGGCTTTACTATCAAAAAACCAAAGAAGCACAAAGCCTAAGTACCAAGAACTGAGCAAGCGTGCAAAAAATGCATTAGGTTGGACAAAAAATCCTACTACATGACATTACAAACTAAATGCCAACACAATCCCCAAAAAGTTTGTAAAAATGTAAACCAGCTACTAAAACCCACCCAAAAGGCTACCCCAAACCAACCACCCCTGACACTAAAGTTCCCATTGAAACACAATTCAACTCTCACTTTGTGAACTCAATTCTATCCTTAGTATCACAGGACAGTTCCAACCTCACTACCCCCCCAGCACAAATAACAAAAATACAAGCTTTAACCTCATAACAGTTTCCACCACTTCAATCAAAAGCATGCTCTCCAAACTAAAAACCTCAACAGCAGCCAAACTACTCCCCAGCTATTTTTTGAAACTCACAGCAGATGCTATTGCTATCCCAATCTCCACTCTCATAAACAGATCAAATGTTGAAAACTATGTGCCCAAACTCTGGAAAATATCCTATTTTGCACCCATACAGAAAGGTGGGACCTCCACTGAAATGATTAACTACAGAACCATTTCTATACTCTCCCCCATGGCCAAAATCCTAGAAAAATGCATCCATACCTAGGTGCTAAAGTATCTCCTAGACAGCAACATCCTGTCACCTACTCAACATGGTTTCAGACCTGCCCATAGTACCACTACAGTCCTCCTCTGCTTTAGAGACACAGTAATCCATCTCAAAAATGATGGCCTGCAGGTGTCAACTCTTTTTTTGGATATGTCCAAAGCATTTGACACAGTGTCGCACCAAATTCTGTTAAACAAACTAAACCAATATCACCTATCAAATTCCACTCTTACCTGTTTCCAAAGCTACTTAACTGACAGGTACCAAGCTGTGAAATAGGAAAAATCTCTCTCTCCTCAGCAGCCCATAACTACAGGAGTCCCACAGGGTTCTATCTTAGGACCACTACTATTCACAATCTTCACAAATGACCTCCATACCTTTACACAGCATGCATCTATCATGCAGTATGCAGATAATGCTACCTTAATCTGTGCTGCACAAAACATTCCCACTCTCCTGCAAACAACTCAGCTAGCATTCTCTGATGTTGAAAACTGCCTTACCAAATGCCAACTTATCCTCAATCCAAAGAAAACTCAGCTTATGATTATAACCAGTTCTAACAAAAACACTGATAACAGTCAATTCACTATCTACTGCACAAATGCTACTCCAATCACTCCAGTGGCACAGGCTAAGCTACTGGGAATAACCACAGACTCCCACCTAAAATTTGATAGTCATCTCAACTTAACTATTAAAAAAGTACATGCCAAACTGGGATCGCTCTACCATATCAAACCATTTCTTACCAACAACACAAGATCAGCTATTGCTCGCTCCCAACTTCTATCCACCCTACTTTATGCAACTCCCATTCTGACTAATCTCAACAAAACTGAACTAAGCAAAATAGAAGCCTGCTATTACAGATTTGCCCACTTTGCTGCTAATTGCTCATATAGAACTCATCACTGTACTGCTTTGAGACAGCTTCACTGGCTTGAACTCCCCAACCTCCTAACCTACAATCAGCTCTGCCTCTGTCATTCTATTACCTCCCCAATAAGTGTCCTGCCCTCAAAAACCTAGTACATCACTCAGCCAAAAGGCGTCTTAGATCATCAAGCAAACTACTACTAGAAGTCACCAATAGCTACAATAGCTTTGGAGACACACTATATAGTAGTTCAGTGGCTAAAAAATGGAACTTTCTCTCCACTAGCATACAAAACACATCATCCAAAGCCTTGTTTAAAAATCTCATTAGGCAATATCTCAAGCAAAGCTGGCAATGCCATGACTGCTCCCCAGGCTAGTGAAAGCGGATAAGATATGCATACTAAACCTAGAGTACTTGATAATAGTTTTCACTCTTATTCACAAACACTGGCTAATGTACAATGTATGTACTGTACCTGTGTACTATGTACATATTCTACCTATGTTCCAAATTTCAGCTGTACACTACAAATCTATTAATTACCTTTATTTTTAAATTAATATCTTCTTGTTTGTTCTCTCCACTGTAACTGTTGATGTGCTGCATACCGCTGTAAAAACATGTCTATTGTAAATTGTGTGTATACTGATCATGTCTAAATATCTTAATGTATCTGTAATTTTTCTATGTGGAGCTTTTCTCCCCGGGCCTCTGCTGAAAAAGGGCCTTTTTTGCTCAGTCAGACACCCCCAGTTAACAAATCTTCATACATTATAAACATCAATGTAAGCATTCCCTTCCCACTTTTTTATCCATAACCAAAACAAAATTTTCTTCAAACTATTTGCCAAAGTCCATTTTCCATTGTATTTAATTTCATTTAGTCTGTTGTTCCATATAGTCCATGCAACATAAAATATTATTCTGTCCATTTTATTCACTTCTTCCTGTTTTTGTGCACCATAATAACCACATTCTATTATGTCCATATTTCTTTGCTCAAATTTTAACAAACTTTTTACCCTATTATGTTTACATATTTTTTCCACAAATTATTAACTCTTCCACATTTCAAAGCACATGCTTAGTAGTCTCAAACTCCCCACAATTATTACATATTATATAGTGCTTTTTTATATAGCATATTTGCCTTAACAGGCAATTTTTCTGATAGACAATCTCCATGAAAAATCATTACATTCTTCAATCTTTTTACAGTTATTATAGTTCATCATTTTGTCTTTTTTCTTGCCTATTTCTAAATCTTTACATGGATCAATGTAATAAAATGCTTTCATAATACTTAAATACCACTCCTTTCTATTTGTTTCACATATAGTCTTTTTTATTTTCCATAACACAAATTTGTTTTGATACTCTTTCATTTCTTCATTCACAATGCTTTTATTTTTTTTTTAACTTCTATTCCTTCCCATAGTTCTTTATATTTCTAAAATAGTATAAGTTTTAATTTTCTTTCAAAATTCCTTTTAATACCTTATATAAAATTAAAAATGCTGCATGTACTATTGGGTTTATTAAACCTAAGCCTCCTTACTCTTCTTTCATATATAGAATCCCTCTCTTGACTGGATTCAGTCTAGAGCCCCATATAAAACAAAATATAATCATTATTTCCTTTTCATACTTAATAGGAATCATATAGATGTTAGCAACATAAGCATTTTTCCTATTAGTATGGTGTTCAACAAGTGTGCTTTTTCTCAGTTATTATAATTCATCATTATGCCTTTTTTCTTACATATTTCTAAATCTTTACATGGATCAATGCAATAAAATGTTTTTGTAAAACTTAAATACCATTCCTTTCTATTTTTCTCACATATATTCGTTTTTATTTTCCTTAACACAATATTATTTTGATACGCTTTCATTTCTTCATTTACAATGCTTTTATTTCTTTGTTTTTAACTTCCATTCCTTCCCATAGTTTTTTGTGTTTCTAAAATAGCATCATTTCTATCAAGTTTTTATTTTCCTTCAAAATTCCTTTTAGTACCTTATATAAAATTAAAACTGCTGTGTGTACTATTAGGTTTATTAAACCCAAGCCTCCTCGCTCTTCTTTCTTATATAGAATCCCTCTCTTGACTGGATTCAGTCTAGAGCCCCATATAAAAGTAAATATAATCATCATTAGCTCCTTTTCATACTTAATAGGAATCATATAGATGTTAGCAACATAAGCATTTTCCTATTACCATGGTGTTCAACAAGTGTGCTTTTTTTCTATATGAAAATCTAAATGATTTCCAAGAATTAGTCATATTTTTGAGTTCTTTGAGTACATTATCCTATTGTTGTCTGTATTCATACTTTCCATATATTATTCCCAATATATCTATATATTTTAAATGAACTCAATACCTCCTATCATACCTTCAAAACCAAATCCTTCACTTTTCTCTTTATTTATATTTAAACCAATTGTTTTAAATGTATAGTTTTTCATTTACTTTTTCCATCCATACTTTATTTTTAACAATTAATACAATATCATCTGCATAATTATACATTATTGGTAACTGTACTTCCTTCATCATTTTGTACCCACAGGTACTTGACATTTTATTAATTTTTTTCACTATTACATTCATAATTAATGAAAAAAATATACTACTAGCTGGGCAGTCTTGCTTTATTCCACATTCTATTTATTTCTTCCCCAATCCAGCCATTTACATTTATTTTCACATAGTTCATTTTATAAACAGATTTTTATTACTTTGTAATATTTTTTTGCTTACATTATATGCTTGCAAAATTCCCCATAATGATTTATACTGAATATTATCTTAGGCTTTACTTGTATCCCCCATCATAATCTTTGCTTCTACATTTGTTATTTATATCATCAACTATTTATCTTATTATCCATAATAACTCCTGACTTCCTTTTCATTTTTTTCCAAATCCATGTTGATCATATATTTTATCCATTTTTGTAACCTTTTTATTATTCTCATAAAAATGTATAATCCATATTATTCAATGTTATAGGGCTCCATTTCTTATCCCCTATTTATTTCCATTTTTAAATATAAATTTTATAACTCCTGTACATACTTCTTTCTCTTTAATTCCAGTTTCTAACCATTCATTCATAACTTCAATAAAAATTATTTTTGCCACTCTTTCATTTCTTTATACATACCATATTGAATTATATCAAATCTTATTGCAGAATTCACGTTAATATCTTCTAGAATTTCATTCAATTCTTTCATAGTTATTTTTTGTTCTAAATACTCGTTATTTGCATTATTTAAATTTTAACTTTTATAAATTTGTTCTATGTTTTCTTTTCTTTTAACAAATAATTCCAATATATTCTTTAATTATTTCATATATTCCTTCTTGCTGTCTTATTTGTTTACCTTCCTTATTTTAATCCTCTTATTATTTTTCCTTTTGTTATTATTTTACTCAAATATGGTGCTACCTCTTCTTTTTTTCCTTGTAAGTTTATATAACAAGTTGTTAATTTTAATTTGATTTATTTTATATTTTCTCTTTCTTTTTCATAAAAAAGATTTTTCTTCTCTACTAAGTCTCTAAATGTTCATTGACTTAATATCTTACATCTATATTGCTCTTTTCTTCTTTTCTTCCTTATACATACTAAAACACTTTTATATTTCTTTTTTTAAATTAATCCACCAAAGAGTTCAATTCTCATACAATTCTCTCATATTCATATGATTTTTCCATAATTCCATAACTTCTTTTATCACACTACATCAGTCCACAGTACACCTTGCTAGTTATATAGGTCCACCTGACATGAAATAGTCCTCTGTAGTTGTATACCTGTAGGTATTACTGCTTGGCCCATACTGTCATATGTGGATAGCTTGAGAGGTATGTACGTGCTACAGCAGCTATAGGGCACCTTTACACATAAATAAAGGACAGACCTTTAGAGGAGATAGCAGTACTGTTGTCAACTATATAGCCTATAATGGTATTAATATGCTGTATTTCTCTCTCCCCCACCCCTTATCTTCAAATATGTATTATTGTTATGCATTGGTTATGGTTTACTATTAACATGTGTTGTTACATAAACTTTATGTTGAGGCATTTGTTTTATGACTGTTATGCATTACAATTGTTGCATATTAACATATCTTGTTGAATTACCTATTCTGTTGGCCATATGCCGTAACTGTTACTGGCATGCTGTTAATATAATAACTGTTCTGTTATTCATAGTTGTGTTTCACATAATATGCAGTGAAATGTAATGGGGTTATTTATAATTTCTGGCATGCTGTTATTACTAACAATGGTTTTGTTCATAAGTAACCTAAATGTATTGTTTCACCTCAATAACCACAGCACATCAGGGTAGGCTGGTTCCTGATGATCTGCCTACCTTACCTCAACAGGCCATGGCACTAGGTACCATCATGTCTAGGACCCAAGCCAGTGGTGCCCCCTCCACTGGCCCTGCACCACCTTTGGGTGGAACTGCCTCAAGGGATGGGGCTCATACCCACTTTGGGAGTGGTGGTGGAGGGGCAGCAGTCACCCAGTATTGACTACCAGCCATGGTGCTCAGGATTTTTCATAGGAGCTATGTATGTTGCCTGCACTGCATTGAGGGCAGACCTGATAATCTAGTGGGGCCAGCTGGCCCTGGCACCCTGCCTCCAGCACAGCAACCTTAGGGGCAGTGAAGGATCAGTGTGGACTGTCCAAGGGTAGGCACCTCAGTTATGATGCTGCCATCTGGAAGTACATGAACTTCGGAATCCACAAAATCCTCCCCATTCAAGATGTTTCCCCCATGTGTCACACATTGTCCCTGTCTGCTGTCTTGTCTGTCAGCAATTGCATCCTCTACTACCCAACTTACCTCCCCACATGTACCTATATACGTTCACCAACATTCCACTCTCAACATATAAAAAAATGGGCACCTGTCCCACACAAAAATATCACCCCATACATAGCTCTCCATTTTGCACACATGTCCACTGGACAAAACTAATTTGGTCCAATTGGCTTCTCAACACATTTATGTCATCCTCACCCTTCTCTCTCTGGGGTGTGAGAGTCTAACTTCATCCACAAAATCTGTCAAACTACACAGCTGTTGCTGTACAAGAAATGGAAATCTATGGTTCTTCCCTTCACCCATCCTGCACATCCCTACCTGCCTTTCACTATGTTTTCCTCCCTTCTTCCCCCTATTTCACCACTGTTTTGCCACCCCCCCCTTTTTTTTCTTTTTAAATTTTTAGTGCAGGTTTGCAGTGAGCTAAGCAGAGTGTGATGCACCAGGCAAACACTCTTAAATGAGTTTTAATGTGCCTTAATGATCCTATATGTCTCTCACAGAGTTAGGCACATGTGTAAAATAATCATCCCTGCCATGTTTTGAACCCAGGCCGCTGTTAACTACAATCTATTGCACTAACTCACTAGGCCACACAGATTTTAATTAAAGCAGCTGTTTCCAGCAATATATACTGATTGCCACTGACAGACTGAAATCAAACCTAATCAACAAATGGGATTGTACCTGGGCCTCTGATGCAAAAATACACCAGTAGACAGATAAATAAATAACAATGACAGTATGTGAGGCCTGGGATAGCAGGTAAATGTTCCCTTTTACCTGCAACATCTTCAAACACACCTGTTAAAGTGTCAGTGGCACAGTACATATGTTCAAATGGGACTCTGCTGCAGAACAACTGCCTTTGAAAGCCATGTACATACTGATGGATGCAGACGTGTGTCACAGCCTGTATGTCAGCACATATATTTGGCAAATACACCTGCTCCTGCACTGACTCAGTAGCTCAGTCTATTAAATGCCTTGTATGCAGAAAATTTTGCCATACACAGTCCTGGGTTTGAATCCAGTGTGTTGCACAACTACATTGTTGTGAACACAGCAAGTAATGACTGAGTCATGCACTTTTAATCCCAATAGGTTACTGCTGCTGAATTATCAGCTACCCAACTTTGAAAATCACAGGCCTGCAGGTAGGGACACACTGCACATATTTGTATAACCTAACTATATGTCTCCTACTACTCTGCTACTGGCACTGTTACATAACACATGTACCTTAAGTACATGCTTTAATTGGACTGCAATGAGTCCCCTTACCTTAGCTCTGCTGTAATGACAGGGCTGTCATAGCTGACACAGTTACATGTACAGCTTGCAGGCCTCCAAAGTGTTCACACTCCCCCACCCATTGTGTCCTACTGCAGACTGGAACATACACAACTGTATATTAAGGTAGATACTACAGACCAACCATACCTCCCAACTCCCTATAACAAGGGATCCAGACACAACCATACTTAAAGGGGTGGAGGCAAAACCCAGAGATAGGTACAAGTTTCACAATGTGCCCCTATAAATATAGTAAGCTGAAAGAATAGCAGCTACTGCATCAGCATGCATATTATGATGGGTATAAAGTATGAAACTCACATGTCTCTCTCCCTTTTCTGACCTCAACCCACATTGTTTGCCAGTGAACTGCAGGATGACCACACAGTTATGAGACACTGACCAAATGTATGAGGCAAAACTGTGGGTATACTTTATGCATCTCTACAGTGGACAGTATTTGTACTTACTCTATGTGATTCTATAGTCACCACACCTCAATAATATCCATCTCAAAAACTAAGAAAGGGGCCAAGGCATACATGAAGGCCTTATATATTGCACTGTGATGCCATGTCATTGGCTAATGATAGTGCAATTCAGCTGTTTTGGATGCCATTAGCAATTCTGAGCCACATATTGGTGCAGAGGCAGTTACCTGTTAATGAGCATTACCTACAAAAGGCAAGCAACTGCTTATGGGTAACAGGTCTGTATATGGTTTTACTCACACAGATAGTGTATGTGCAAAGCATTTGCAGAAGAATGCTTAAAAAGGTATATGTCACTCTACCAGATATATACTACATTTCCCCATAAAACAGGATGTGGAGGGAAGGATGGAGGTATGGGGAATAGGGATTAAAAGAGTAGGCTTGTATTAGATTTATGATAATGACATATCAGTGATATTCTGCTGTCCAACACCTACAGGCATGCCTCTCACCTGTCCCTGCTTTGAATCACATCTCTGCTCTGTCCCTGTCCATCCCTCCTACAATGGTCGGCTGTTATAGTAAAGATAGTGGAGTACACGTAAGACATAGTGACACTAAGAAAGGGTATACACTCCTGTAACATCAAACAATATCCTATAATTCACCTCCTCTCAGTCTGTCAATGTCACACATAAATAGTAGTAACATTGTAAAAGTGTCCCTTAATGTCCTTGATGTACTATGCCTAAAATACCTCTCAACCTCCTACAGTAATAAATCAGGACAAAGCCATATTTAATTGGGGGCAAAGGCCCACACTCAGTTACAGAGTATACATATTGGCCACAAAAAGTAAGAATGTGAATAGAGTAACAGATATTACTGTAGCATAAGTGTTGTCTGAAGGGTCTGATGGGTGACAGATTCTGTGTCAGTTTTCTGACAACAACCATCAGTCAGTGGACTACCATTTGTCAGGCATCCACAAGTTTGTGCAAGAAGGGCCACATCTATGAGGCAAACATGGCAACATTCTGCAAACATCTGCTTCATTGAAAGGTACAATGCCTACAGGGAACATATACTACAGCAGGTTTGCATTGCTGTCTGTCATTGTAGCACACTGGTGTTGCTGGACTTTCCCCATATAGTTGCTGGAATAGCACACCGCTATTTGTCTGACAGTGGCTGTATGACATATTAGTGGGGTTTTGCTCATAGGGGACACACCACAGTACACTGCAGTGATGGCTGTATAGACACACAGCAGAATCTGTCGCAGCACACAGGGACATTACCCAGTATTGCTACTGTCTTGGTGATAGCCACACATGTAGTGTGTTGCCACATTGTTGGGTATGACGTTTGAAAATGCAGTGGATAGTGCAGGCCATTATGGGTGTGTAGGGTCTGTACATAGTGGTTATCCATGTATCTGGTCCTGTAATGTGTTCCCCTCTTGTTGCCTTGCAGGAATGATGGACTGATGCAGACATCCTCCATTTTCATCTGCAGAAAATGATGCTATACTGGATGCCCTCAGGCTCAACCATCACATCCTGCTGTCAAGAGGTCACCACACTCATGCTCAGTGGAAAGCATTGTGGGGTGACCTTGTGAGGACTGTTAATCATATTGGGCAACAGGACAGGACCTATGAGCAGGTTTGACACCAGGCCACAGATATGGTCAATGCCACACATTAAGGGGCAGCTGCTGTTGCCAGGGATTGTGCTGCCACTGGTGGAGGGCCTGCAACATAACAACCACTGTCAGCCACAGAGGAATTCCTGGTAAATCTATGATCAGCTAACCGCTCCCAGCCAATCATCATGCCATACATCCTGGAGGTGGATGCCACAGCGTCCACATCAGATGAGCGTCCAGGTAAGCTTACTGTGCTCACCAGTATAATACATTATGAGTTATTGTGGCATGTTCTACAGACCAATACATGGGTGTCAGGTCTATCTGCATTGGGTGGGGTTGGCTTTTACCCACATACCCACAGTTGAGCACCCATACTCAGACTGTCATCAATATAGCCAATAATACATTAGCTACTGTACATGTGGATATATGCACATATTACCTTGTAACACTGCAACATTTGGTGTTGCTGACAATACCTCTCCTTCACCTTTTCATAGGTCCATCAGGTGTGACTGGAGTTCATGGTCCTTTACCTGGTAAGTGTGATACTGTTTTACAGATCACATATACCCTTTGAATGTTAAGAGCTGCCATTTTGCCTTATGCACAACTGTTGTGCTTAGCTAGAGTAGAATAGCTGTATGTTCCATTTCAGAGCAGTTAACTACAGTTCATAGCCTAGGGAATGACAGGTGTGTATTGGTACAAACATTAATATCTTTACAATTACAGTTATCAGCAACTAGACAGCCTGCTATACATGAGGCAATTCCTCCAAGATGCCCATTCAAACACAATAGGGAGAAGGTAGATACCTGAGGCAGTGCTACTACAACAGGCATATCATTGTCAAGATAGGTGGAGTGGGTTTTATGTATAATTCTGTCACATACAATGTCATATTGCATACCTCACAGGTGTATTGTACTGGCAACATTACCCAGATGTAGGTGATGTGCATCTTATACAGGGCCTGGGTTGTCTGTGTATATTGTTGTGTTTGTGTGTTATGCATGGGATCAGAGATGAGAAGATGTGGGACATATAATGCAGTTGTGGATACTCATCTGTACGAGTCTGTGTGGATTAACATACATAATAGTGCAGATGGTAATGTATTGCTTTTGTCTTGCTTCTCACAGGTGAACAGGGGGGTTGAAGTCTGTCCCCCCCTCACAACCTGATATCAGTGTCTCATTGGACTCTAATGATGATGGTGGCCATAGTGAGGAACAGGTGGGGTTGTTGGGGGCTGAATCTGTCTCAGAGGTTGACATCCTTCTTCTGCCCCCATTGTCCCAGCACACAGTCAGTATGCGCTCACATACCCAGTCATCAGAGGCCACAGATGTTGGACAGTCAGATGGTGGTGACATAGAACAGGACAATGTGAGAACTATGGTGTCAGTGAGTGTAGAAACTGGCCATAGGCAGAGAGCTGATGAGGTCCGACACAGGCAGACTGACAGGGGTGCTTGAAGGAGGACTGCTGCCCATCCACCTCCTCTTGCAAGTGTCACATAATGGGTCACTGGCTTCATGTTTTGGGCTGTCATGCAGGCACAGGCATGATCTGAATGCAACACCAGATGAATGCTTAGGGTCACAGATGCAGCACAGTCTGACATCTGTGACTGCCTCCACTGGATTGGTGATGCCATGGAATGTTTCAATGATATAGTGAACAGATGGTGGGATGAGACAGTGTCTGTGTTTGAACACATGTTGTCTGGGCTGGAACATGTGGTTGGAGTTGGGTGTTGGACACAAGGATGTAGGCCAACAACACCATCTGCTGGGAGTACACAGGGCCATGCACACTCAAGCTACCATAGTGGCAGTACCTCCAGCACTAAAGAGGGAGTTGTGCTGTCCACACCATGACATGGCAGGCCATGGGCATGTGGTCCTGGGCAGTTCTGTGGGGGACACAGGTCCAGCAGACAGCAGTCACCATCAGGTACTAGCATCTGACCTTGGGCATGGTGCTAACCGTGCTACTCCTGATGAAGCCAGTTCCCGTGTTTGTGACTGAAGATGGTGAACTGTCCACTCTATCATGTACAGCTGTCCACCAGACACGTGCAGGGCTAGCACTGGGTTTGAATGTGTACACCCACACACTCCAACACCACTGCCACATGCAGGTTACTTACAAACACTCACAGCACCTCTTCATGGCCCATGTAACCAGCACCCCTTTCTGACTCACACACATGTTGTCAACTGTTTGGCACAGCCTAGTTCTCTTCCACCCCCACCCTGTGCATGTGATGATACCTGTGCCACATCCCTGCCATTCATGCTATCAATGCGAGGACCTGCATATATGTGTCTGATGCACAGGATGACTATATAACTTTACATGTGTTTGTGTAGTGCAGTAGTGTTATGCCATGGAAGTTGTTGTGGGCCAAAACAATTACTGCATGCTGGCATGTGTCTACACATCCAATGTTGTGTATCTTTGTTGCCTTATGGTACACTGGCAGTAGTGTTACAGAATTACAGGTGTGTCATGGACCTGTGTATGTTTTTGTCCCAGGAGTCTAAGCGGTTCAACTATGGATGCACAACATCAATACAGCGGCACAAGATTGCAAGGCAGCACAGCAGAGATATGATGTCAGCAAGGTATGCCAGTATATGTGCATAGATCTTTAGGTGCATATGTGTAGAACAGTGTGTCAGAGACAATGGGGAGAGTCAGAGTTATCATGCTTTCATACCCTGTGACATACTTTACTACCCTTGGTACATGTCACCTGGGTATTCTGCATGTACAACTCTAGATGGTGGCAGACATCAAGTATACTTATTTGAAGGAGGGCAATTTAGGCCCAGCTGCTAGTCACAGGGCCAGGCCACATGGGCATATCTCTAGTGCTGTAGGGGATATATTAACCCCCCCCCACACACACACACACACACACACACATACACACTTGTTGGATGCTGTGAGATTAGAACCCCTACCTATCTAGCATTACACACTATAGCTTGCAATACTTATGCACAACACTGTTTATCTGATATTACACTATCAGCCAGTGCTCTTAGGGTGGATGACATCAGCAGGCTTTGTAATGGAGGCCAAAGTTGAGGCCAGCAGCTAGTCAGTGGGCATAAAACACATAACCATTGCACAAAGAGATCCCCTATGGATTTGTCTGAAGTGCTGCATGGGGATATATTTACACACGCAAATTGGATGCTGTCAAATGAGAATACCTATCTATCTAGTATTACACACTATAGCTCTCAGTATTTATCACATGCACTACTCTGTTTATCTAGTATTACCCTGGAGTGGTGGTGGTGCTGCAGTAGCATTGTCACCTCACAGTAAGACGCTGTCCAGTTCGATTCTCAGCTAGAGCGTCTTCTGCGTGTAGACATGCATGAATGGGTGTACCTTCATTGAAGGTTGTGCATCAGAGCTGGTAACTCGGCACGTAAAAAACAACTACCAATCATTAGCAGACCGGAGTTCTGCTGTGGCAACCCCTAACCAGAAAAAGCCAAAAGACACGACGACGACCCTGTCAGCTAGTGCCCTTAGGGTGGATGACATCAGTAGACCTTGTAACTGAGGCCAATGTTGAGGTCAGCAGCTAGTCAGTGAGCATAAAATGCATAACCATTGCACAGAGATAGTCCATACAGGCTTGTCTGAAGTGCTGCATGGGGATATATTCACACACACACACACACACACACACACACACACACACACACACACACACACACACACACACACACACACATTTGGATAATATAAGATTAGAACTCCTACCTATCTAGTCATATGCACTATAGCTTGCAGTATTTATCACATGCACCACGGAGTATATCTGTTGTTAGATTGTCAGCCAGTGCTCTTAAGGTGGATGACATCCACAAGCCTCGCATAGTTGGGAATTTACAGGCCAGCAGCCAATCAGAGGGCCATAAAATGCATACCATTTCCCAGAGACAGCCCATATGAGAATGTCTATAGTGCTGTGAAGGGATATATTGATACTACACAGAAACGGAGTATGTGAAATTAAAACTTCTCCCTATCTAGTATTGCACACTATACCTCACAGTACCTATGCTACAGGTTATGTCTATTGTATATGTTGATGCAGGCACAGTGCTTGTGGATTACGCAAAGTGGCCTTGTGTTAGATAACATTTGTGGCCTACAATGATACTGCTTGGTACTGTTATTGCATATAGTGTCCTAGGGGGTAAGATACCTGGTAATATCCCTGCTATGTGTGTACACTTACCAGTCTGCCCATATGTTGTTGTTTGCGGTTTGATAGGCAGACATGTGCCAGGGACAATATGGCCTGTCCAAGGAATGCATTACATCCATTGTACATTACACCACCTGCATACTTATGTCTGTCTGTAGGGTGACAGCCTCCAGGCTCAGGGGTCTGTGGGTGAGTGGATTATGTACTGTTGTGGCCTTGGTGTGGTACCATCTGACAGCTGTTGTGATGTGTATGTGCAGATTATCCCAGCATTCAGGGGTATGTGGGAACATTCATACATTCCTGCCCATATCTGTATCAATGTGTATAACAGAGTTGTATCCTTAAATGTAGTTGTGTGTTTCAATAATGTGAATGTGTTATGTAGAAGTATGTGGGGAGTCTGTGTATCATTGTACTTTATATAGCTATATATATACATTTTGCTATTATATATATATATATATATATATATATATATATATATATATATATATATAAATATATATATATATATATATATATATATATATATGTGTGTGTGTGTGTGTGTGTGTGTGTGTGCGACATATTTATAGAGACACTAGTCAATTGTGACGGGGATAGGGAGAAACAGATATGTACACGTAGCTATATGTATGTATAGACATATTTCCAGATAGCATGTCTTTAGGTGGTAGAGGCAACAGACTTGGGCTCAAGCTGGCTAAGTGTAGAAGCATGCCCAGTGTGATTGTTAGCATACCTCCCGACTGTACAGATTTTTGCAGAATGTCCAGATTTTTGCCTCTTATTACTGGTCTGCTTCTCATAAAATTGTGGTTTTCTGGCAAATCATTGGCAAATTTTTGAGGAATGAGGTCAGAAAATGACAGATGTTTGAGATTCAGACTTTCTACCTTTCAGAAAATTTATGCTAATGCAAAACCTGTTATTCTAGCAACCTTTTAAGTTTGTTTGAGCAATATTTAAAAATAGTCCTTATTTTTGGGCCTTTGTTTCCCCATTATTTATTGCCTTGTCCAAATTTCTTGCTCTGAGAAGTTGAGAGTTATGATTGTCAGTACTTACAAGGTGACTCCAAGCCAGAACTACCTGTACTCCAGTCCAGGACTATTGTGTGCTGCAGGCCATTGGCTGATGCACCTGTTTCCACAGTACTGCAGTTTTCTGATATTGTCCAAGGCATTCCTCAGCTGTTTGCTGACCTTAATATGTGACTCAAACTTTAGAACTGCACAGAGCTTCACAGACTGCCCAGACTTTTGCCATATATCTTTGGCCCATTTCATATAAAGTTGTAGTTTTCTGGTATATTAGAGACAGAACAGTGAAAATTGAAGTAAATAAATAATGATAGACATTTGAGTTTCAGACTCCAGTCACATCAGCAGACTCATGCTAATGCAGGACCTGTTATTCTATCAGGATTCTATGTTTGTAGGAGTAAATATTTAAAACCTGTCCCAAGTTGTGTGCCCTGGTTCCACTTTTATTCACTTTATTTGACCAGGTTTCCTGCTGTAAGAGGTTGAGAGGTATGATGTCACTGGGGTACATGGTGAAACACCACACACAGGGTGACAGTCAGCATACCTCTCCCTGTACATGTTTTTGCAGACTGTCTAACATTTCATCCCTTATGTCTGCTGTGCTTTTTATACATTTGTGGTTTTGTGGTGCTATACTGTACATTGGTCACTGACTTTTTGTACCTACTGACACATTTAACTTATGGTCTTTACATCCTGCAGCTAATCTGACCTGTTGCAGCCTGCTGTTATACTAGCCACCTGCTAGGTTGCTCAGATCATGTATAATATCTGTCTGTAGGTATGGTGCTTTGTGCCCCCATTCACTTTGGCTTTGCCCAGCTTTCTTGCCGTAACAGATTGAGAGGTTATGACAGTCTGTGGGACTGCCATGATATGAGTATCTCATATGTAAAGATGATGGATGCTGCCAGATTTGAACCATCAGCACCATCACACATGCTACTGTTCCTGGTCCACTGAGCCACACCAGCCACCAGACAGTGAGGTTGCCTTCCTCACACTATCAACAAGATAGAGGAATTGTCTGGTCTGCTGATATATCATTGCAGACTTACTTTTGCAGCAGTTGTATGGAATTGGGGTGGGGGATGACCAACCTATGCTCTGCTGGCATAGACAGGCATGCAACTGTCCTGTGATCCCACTGTTTGGCATCTTCCTGGACTACTGTCATGGTTTTTCCAGCCATGTGGTCTAGTGGCTATTATGGGGTACATATTAGTGAACAGAGTACCTGTTGTCCCAAATGGCTGTTAGATCTGTACAAGTATCCCAGTAGCCCACTGTAGATCTCTGCAAGTAGCCCAGTAGCACATTATATATAGCCCACTATATTCAATTGCATACATGCAGCAGGTCCATACATATGCTACCATACCCTTACAAATGGTGTACAGTTATCTGCATGCAGTAATACATGGTGAAGTACAGGCTGTATAGCCTGGCTGGCATCATTCTTACTGATATGTATGTGAGTTGGAGTATGGTGTCAGTCCCTAGGTTGTTAGTTCATGTACTATGCATTGTCTCTTGGCCAAGGCCAGGGCATATTGGACTCACCTACATCTGCAGACAGACAGCCTCAGGATTCCTCTTGGGATCCCCCCTGGATGTGATGTGGCTGTGGCGACCAAACACTGGTGAGGGGCTGTGTATCCTTTGCTGATCCTGCTGCAGCTGTTTCCACATGAACATCTGTGCACATGTGGCTTGAGAGTACTGCAAGGTTCCACCAGATATATTGAGGCACCACAACCATGACCTCAACACCTCACTCACACGCTCTGTGATGTTCCTGGTTTGTGCGTGTGCCTCATTATAGCATTCTTTGGTGTGTGTGTGTGTGTGTGTGTGTGTGTGTGTGTGTGTGTGTGTGTGTGTGTGTGTGTGTGTGTGTGTGTGTGTGTGCGTGTGTGTGTGTTTGTGCGTGCATTTCTGATTGGTGTCATCATCCACAGTACCAGTGCATAGCCAGCATCCCCAAGTAAATGGCCATGTGGGATGTCACCCCCCCAACAAACATCTGGCGCGCAGCTGATACGATGAGATCCAGATATGGAATTTCTGCTGCTGCCAGGTTGCCAGCACACACATTGTAAAAAATTTCATCCAGTAGTGTCAGGATAGATAGACACATGATAGAAGGGTCAAATACTGTCCCCCTCTCATCAAAAGGGGTGTGAATAAAATAATGTGTATGTGGTGGTATGTATAGCATCCAGGAACTGGTGGAGTAACATACCATTGTTTCCACTGGGATGCAGAGCTCACTGAGTTGTTGTAGTATGTCCCTATCCACTCTACAATCTCCACCTCATGTAGCGCCTGGTAGCACATACATATGTAGCAGACCTGCATCAGGCCCTAGCATTCTCTAGTTTACAAGTCCCAAGTCTGTACTCCAGTGATGCAGAGTATGGGGGAAAAATCAGACTGTAAGGTGTATGCATACTTTATTGTACTCTGGTGTAGTTGTACCCTGTGTGATTGGCTAGTTCTGATGCATTCCACTTGCCAAGTATATCATTAAGGGGTTTAATGGCTTTAGTTTGAATGAAAGTGGACTCAACAGTTTATGCATAAGTTTTTGTCTCTGGAACTTTTTTGGCATAGTCTCATCTTCTCCTTTTTCTTTTTCTATATGTTCCATGATGGCACTCCATGAAATTGCTGCTGCACTTTCTGGCTCACTTTGTTTTATCATTTCTTCAAAATAATCATCCCGCAACCCCCCCACCCCCCGATTGGAGGGTTTTGATTATGCATTTTTCAGAGGTAACTGTTTCTCTTTCAATCTTCTCTGAAAGTTTTCCTCTGAATCCATCTCAGTTACAGCTACAATCTCCTTTTCCTCCACTGTCACTGTTTTTTTTCTGCACCAACATCATCAGAAAAAAACTTCTGGTAGCAATTCTACCATTTCAGCTATATTTTCAGCAACTATCACTCCATTTACAGCAAAAACAGAATCAGCCATCTCCCAATTTTCTCCTGGCTACCTCCATGCCTGAACAGGAAACAGGAAGTCAAGATGTGTAAGAGTAGGATAAGTTCCCTGATGTCCTATACACATTTCCTGTAGTAGCATAAATACCACTTTGGGTCTTCACTGAAATGAGGCAACTAACCTAGTGGCACTAATTCAGTCAACAAAGACTAAATAAATAAAAATATAGCTCTTATTTGTAAAATGTTTAGCTGTGTTTTCTTGCACTGCAGGGTAGTTGCTGCATTCCTGTGATGTTCACACTGGCTGAGTTTGGATATACTTGGCTGTGCAAGGAGCTTTTAGATGTCCATGGGTGAGTGTTTGATGAGAGTCAGACAGGAGTGGAATTAGACTAGGGATTAATTGTGTGGGTAGTGGCAGTACATGGGTGGGGTATAGGGTGGGGGGCATGTTGGGAGGCATGTGCATTCTATGGGGCCATTGGGTTTGGGTCTATGATAAGAGGCATAATAGAACCCTTGCTGGCATATAGTCAATATATCAGTTCATCATATGCCCCTGTTGTGACACCTTCACCTAATATATCCCTGTCTTTGATGCTATAGTCGTGTACTGATATGCAGCAAAAATAACTTTTTTTTCAAAGTTTCTGCTGATAGCTATGACACATTTGCTTCTCTGTCTTTGGCAGCATGCTCTCAAAGAGATTTTGTGATGCATACATTTTACAGTTGTGCAAGACACATAGTATGTGTTTGAACATGTTCCTCCTGGTGGTCATAGGACCACTACACCAAAAATACATCACAGCATATTATGCCCAATATCTCCACCTTACAACTATGGCCTCTATCTCACCACACACAGTTCTGTCTGCAGAGGCATTTCAACCCCCCCCCCCATTCTAAAATGGGAACAACTGAGGTTATGTACCAGGACAGAACTATCTGAGCTGAGGTAGTATTATATTTATGTGACTGTGTAGCCCAGCAGTAGGTAGAATTCTGAGTGGCCATTTGATACTTTCATGGCACTAATGCTATTGTTTTTTTCTCTCCTTCTTCCTCTCCTTGTCTCTATTTCTCTTTTTTATATTTTATTTGTTGTTTGTTGTTTTATTTCTATGTTTTTTAGTTACCATGTTCTGCTCTTCTTCCATGGCTGTGTCAGTGGAGTGGCATAGAACCTTACCATTCCATCAGCTCTGGCCTTCTTCAACCAGTGCTCCATCTGGATCCAGGTCTGATGTCCAGTCTGGTAGAGAGGGAGGTGACCCAGAGGCATCACCAGTGGCCTCTGGAAGTCAGTCTTCAGAGGAAAATGCTTTGTTCCTTCAATGACATTGCCGGGGGGGGTCACACATTATCATCTGGTGGGAGTTGGTAGAAGTGATGCAGGAGGTGGAGGACTGCTGACTAGATGGCTGTCTATGAATCCACATTGTCCACTTGGATTGGATCATCATTTGGCTTCAAGAGTTGCACTGCTGCCCTGAGCATTCATCATCATCACATCAGACAGGGGCCAGTGCAGAGACAGTCATAGTAGAGACAGACCTCTTTCTAGGTCTAAAGCTGTTACCCCATCCTACTGTTGTCCTTCCTTGTGTATCACCTCTCTCTCTTGTTTATTGCTTGGTCCTCCTCACCATCAATTGTCCTCTCTCTGTCTTTCTGACAGTAATTCCATTGTGAGCATCCCTCTTATGTCAGCACCTCCCTTTTGGTGTTTGTGTTTTATTTTGATTTGTGTGCAACTACTTTCATTACTTTTCTCTCTTTCCATCCCCTGCTATCCCATTAGATCCATACTCATCTATCTTAAAAAAAATTGGTACATTTCTGTCAAAAATTATACCTTTCCTCCCCTTCCCAATCCTTCATTTACCTTCCCCAAGTCCTTATATATGTCCAGCTGCTTGCTCTTCTCCCTTTCCCTACTTTCCTGTATTCCCATTTACTCCTCCATTTAAAGCAATGAAAGCATACATAATCATTGCTGGGAGGCAGTTATTGTGGCTTCCACATGTACCCATTGCATCACACTGTAGTACATATGCAAACATTTAGACATATACGTGATGCTGCTCACTATTTCTCTCTCTGGCTTTCCTGTCCACAATTGCAGAAATTACTCTTTCATCACTGAGCCTGTTATTGTTTGCGAGAGGGTTTCTTGAACAGTTGTAGTTTGGGCCTTGAGGTAGTTGATTGATGATTATCTTCAAGCTGCATTGCACACCTTGGCATCTCTGCAGTAGCCTTGTGGAAGTCATGTTTCTAAATTCAAGGAAATGTAAGAGAACATCAAGATGTAAAAATGCAAGACCTCATGGAACATCTAAGCAACAACAAGCTGAAGTAATATTTAATCTGAGTTAGATCTGAGTCAGAATTACATTTAAAATTCTGGTAAAGCAAATCTCATTTTGTACTGGTTTCTTGGGCTAGAGTGTCCATCTCTTTTAACTATTTCCTTTGCACATTTGCAAGAGAGTTGGTAACTCTTTTTAGAGGCTAGCCATCAGAAGTAGACAGTAAAATAGCAAAAGAGATGTGAAGCTGGCTTTTCATTTCACATTGTGCTGCTTCTGAAAACCAAAGTTGTGATGCAACTTCTTTTCTCTTAGCAATATATACTTTTGTCATCTCTAAATGAAGGAGCACATTATTTGCTAGATCCATACAACAATTCATTATTGTCATTTAAGATAAGTAGTGTTGTCTGTTTTCAAAGTGAAAACTGAATTAACAGATGCTTTCTGAGTAGTACAATTTCTATATTTAGTCTCCCAAGGTGTTCTTAGGTAAAGAGGATGCAACTTTACTCATTTATTAATCAAGATGGGCAGACTGCACTAGGGAAAATTGATAATGGTGTGATATTCATTTTAATTATATAAATTATAAAGCCACAACAATGAAAATAATGAGATATTGACTCAGGATTTCAAAAGACAGGATAGACATTTATGGATAAAGGATACCTTACCTGAGGAATTGTATATCCTCTAAACAATACTTTTTTTGTTGTAGCATGTGGAACACCAAGAGGAATTACATTTCGAAAACGCTGGACTTCATGAATAACGGCCTGTGTATAAGGTATCCTTAGTCTGTCATCATAAGACACAAACTCCTTGCCATTAGTGATAGATTCAATTTCCTTGTAACACTTTTCTGCAAAAAAAAAAAATAATAAAATGTATACATTTGAGTGTTTATAAAATAAATTTTTATGCATGACTTTCTTTTATAGTTTTCAGTGCTTGGGTCTTCAGTGTCAAATAATCCACCCAAAACAATCCAAAGCAGTGTCCATTACTACACTGCATTTGAAGAAAATATTCTTAATACACATCTGGCTAGGCTTATAAATGCTCTAGGGCAGATAGCCTAGTATGAACCTATGAACCTATGAACCTATAATACATAAGCCACAATTAGAACTACCTTCAGGAGAGTCTTTTAACATTAACTAGAAAATTATGGCAGAACTTGCAGTTCTCTACCAATGCACACTTAGAGATAAAAGGCAGCATTTATAGTCATTACACAAATGCATTAAGGCTATTTGTACTGACCGCAAATGAGAACAGTGAAGCAATGATTCATAGACACCACTTAAGCAAACGAGTGATGGCCACAATTAAACCTAAGCAAATGAAGTCATAATGACATGTAAATAAGGAATGATGTGAAACAGTATCTGCTAATGAAACATTCTCTCACCTTTTAATTATTCATAGTGACATTTTCCTACTTTTCTGCTGATAATAGGAGTCTCACTATATTACCTACACTGCAATTTGTGAAGATGCTGTCACTTGCTGCTGTTCTTGCTATTTCCCATTGTGACTGCTTGTCTTGGCTGAGCCCAAACTGCTTGTACCCAGTGGTGCTCTCCATTCAAGAAGTTGGAAATATAAATAGAGAATAACTCATTACAATATTGACAATCAGGAGATACTAGATAGGTTTAGAGTGGACAGGAATATTATAAGGTTCTTAATGAGTGTGTATGACTCCCTTGGGGTTATTGGAGGAATGCATGGGCTTCCTATTCCTGAGGATACTAAGGTATGTATAGCACTCACTAGACTTGCCACAGGATCTTCCAGAAACAGACTGGGGACATGTTGGGTAACTCACAGGCATCTGCCTTATGAATATTGCAGCAGTTTTTAGATGTTCTCTGGGCAAATGTGGATCAGTAAATCTTTTTCCTGGTGCCACCTCAGAACTAAGCCAAGACTATTCATACCATTTATGGGGTGGCATGTTCCCCTGAGGTACTAGGTGCAATAGGTTTCACCCATATTGTAATTAGGACCCTTATTGGCCCAAGGGATGAGCAGTACCACAATAGGATGAGCTACCATTCTATCAATAGCCAGGTAGTGTGTGATGCATGGGGGTGCATCAACAATGTCTCTGGTCAGCATCCTGGCAGTGCACATGATTCCCATATCTGGTACAGTAGCTCACTCTACTACCTCTTCCTGCATGGTATGATGCCCAGTGGTCATCTTGTTAGTAAGTGTAAGAATGTATTATTTTTCATTTTTCTATTGTATTTAAGTAGTTATTCATAGTAAAATGTATTGCTGAATACCAAACCAACTTTTCTTTGTTTTTGTTTTCTCTCTCTCTCTCTCTCTCTCTCTCTCTCTCTCTCATTTAGGTGATGTTAAATATCCACTGAAAGTATGTCTCACAACACCACTGAGAAATCTGACTGGAGCTGCAGAAGAGACCTACAAGATGGCTCTCTCCCAAATCTGTATTGTCATCAGGAGGGCCTTTGACCTCCTGAAGAGTCATTTTATGTGCCTGAGTGAGTTTAGGGCTGTGTTTCAGTATGACCAAGCTACTGCATGCAGGATGTTTACTGTATGTTACATTCTGCACAACATGATCCCACTATGAGTAACACAATGACCCGCTGGCTGCAGTAATAAGGAACCCCATTTGACATGCTCATGGACAGGATATGGCTGTGCAGGTAAAGATGCTGCATCTCGTCCAGAACTATAGATCATAACAATTAGGTTAGTGTTTCCTTTCATACAAAGACACATAGAGTATATTTGATGCATGCAGAAATATCTGTGGGCTGTCCTTTGTGGTACAAGATCTACAGCCATTGTTCATCTGACATTCCTCCTCACCTTTAAATTATATATATATATATATATATATATATATATATATATTTTTTTTTCAGAACAGTTACTCATATTATTGTTCATAAAAGTCATGCTTAAGTACTCACTGATTCCTGTTCTTTGATGTTGTAAAGCATCGTATAAGTAATAATCACATTTTAACTGTTATGCACAATAAATTCTAGTGAGGTGGTTTACCTAACTATGCATGTACTGAATGTTCTGTAGTGGTTTAATTAGTAAAAAGTATTAATTCAGTATTTCACATGAGTTCATACTTTGCATTTAAATGAAAATGCATCATATTTTTTTATATTATGTAATGTTTTCTCAGTGTGAAGCATGTGGTCTGTTGATGTGCTGTAATCTGATTATTTTATTTTGTAATCTCCGTGGTATCCCCGAAGTCTCAAAACAACTCACTAAACAAGTATATTGGGTCCAAAAACAAAAGTGTAAGAAACTTATCTGTGTGGAAGATTTTCAGTCCATATATTTTTAGTTAATGACTGTATATTAATCAGATAAGATAATAGCAGTAGAAGTAGCGAACTTAAACTCGTCTTAAGTAAAAAAAATAATAATAATAAAAAATATATAATTGTACAGAATTACGAAGTTTTTTAAAGTAATCCAAGCAAGGCAGGCAGTCTGTTTCCAGTCGAAAATCCTTTATTAAATACACAGACAAGCGATCCAAGTAAAACAAAAATAGAGTGATAGTTACCTCACAAGCTTTCTAAATATATATATACGTTTTATCAGGCAAGGGAGTGTTTTTTGTGCTGTAAAACAAAGTGCTATTGGTACACATGTTAAATTCACATCCCTTCCCCCATCAGTGTGACATTTGAGCTGGTCCTGCCCTACTTAGTAGCTGTCATAATAATATAACCCTTATGTACTTTAAATAAAATTTATAATGATGTGGTACCTCTTATTTAACTAGATTATTAAGCAGATTATTAAGTCTGTGATTTTTATCCAAGAGAATATACTACAGGCTGGAAATATATCAATCTTAGTCCATTTGGCAATCAAAAATATATATAAATATATACATATACACTTTGCATGTAAAAAATCAATTGTAAAAATCATATTCTATTTTCATAACCTATTGTTAACAAAGATTGCTTTCATCCTTCTAGACTTCAAGTCTGTGTACAAGAACCCTAAAAACTATCTCTAAAATATTATTGTATAATTAGTTACTATTGTTATTACACATCATTTTGAATAAAGTGGAAAAAAGAGAACCAGAAAATGAAAAAATAATAAGAAAAAATGTATGATGATGGAAACAAAATATACACTTAAATTACAACTGATTTAAAATGGTATTTAAAACCAACTGGTAGAATATAATAAAAATAAAATAAAATTAGTCATGTAAACAATGTGGCAATTTTCTAAGTTCCATTACACTTTTAATTGAACAGTAGTATAGTCCAGGCTTCCTAAAATAGTTCAGCTTTAATTGCCACATGAGTTCATGTTTTTCCAGAATATTCAGGATGTCTCCTTCAAGATCACCCATGTCTATGTGATCCAGGATCTGGAACTTAAAACCTGTGTTTCTTTTATGAAGAAAAGGGTGTTTGGCTAGTGCATTATTTTTACATCCAAAGTGGATTTCTGACAGATGACATGAAATCCTATGCTTGAGTTTATTTACAGACTTGCCCACACAGAATGCATCACATTCATTGCATTGTGCCCTGTAAATTACTTTTGTAGAGTTACAGTCATCCCCTGCACTGGTCTTAATGATTTTATTTAAATAAGGTCAATAAATACTATCACCTTGCTGTATAAATACACAAAATGTATAATTAGTTTCACATCTTTTAGTGTTTCTCTCATATGGTCAAGGTTTAAATTCAACAAAACTTCTAATGTTCCTGGCCTTCCTATAAACAAAGGATGGGGTTTCACCTAAGATGTTAATCAGAAAAGGGTTTCCTGTGACAATGTCCCAGTTTTCTTCAATAACATTTTTGATACTGTGATAATCCAAAGTGTGTCAGGATGCAGCTATTTTTGCAGTTGTTGTTATTCTCTATGGAAGTTCTTAACATTTTCCAACTGGGAAGGTTGAGTGAAGGTGCTTCAGTCTTTTTCAGTTCTATAATGGGTCCCAGGATGTTTTTTAGCATCTGACTTTCATAGCCTCTCACTAGAAAATCATTCTCTAAGTTGTTCAGGTTTCTCAAAAATGGTCCCATCTCTGTGGTAATTTTAGCTAATCTATAGCCCTGGGACTTCACAAGATTATACTTGTTTTTTGTAGGATGTCGACTTTTACTGTGGAGTAATAAGTTAACCCTTGTTGGTTTTCTGAATAGATCGGTGGTGATTCTGTTATTGTTGGTGTTCTTGGAAATCTGCATATCTAAGAAAGTGGTTGAAGTATAGCTATGGGAAGAGGTAAACTAGAAGGATGAAAGTGATCTTTGTTAACAATACGTTATGAAAATAGAATATGATTTTTACAATTGATTTTTTACATGCAAAGTATATACGTATATATTTGTATATATTTTTTGATTGCCAAATGGAATAAGGTTGACATATTTCCAGCCATGTAGTATATTGTCTTGGATAAAATCACAGACTTAATAATATACTTAATAATCTGGTTAAATAAGAGGTACCACATCATTATAAATTTTAAGGGTTGTATTATTATGACAGCTACTAAGTATGGCAGGACCATCTCAAATGTCAAAATGATGGGGAAGGGATGTGAATTTAACATGTGTACCAATATCATTTTGTTTTACAGAACAATAAACCACTCCCTTGCCTGATAAAAAAAAAAAAAAATATATATATATATATATATATATATATATATATATATATATATATACTTGTGAGGAAACTATTACTCTATTTTTGTTTTACTTGGATCACTTGTCTGTGTACTTAATAAAGGATTTTCAACTGGAAACAGACTGACTGCCTTGCTTGGATTACTTTTGAATACTTAGTAATGCTGTACAAGTAGATATTTTTTATTATTATTTTTTTTCTTAAGACGAGTTTAAGTTCACTACTTCTTCTACTATTATCTGATCTGATTAATATACAGTGATTAACTAGAGACATATGGACTGACAATCTTCCACACAGAGTAGTTTCTTACACTGTTTTATTATTTTATTTTGTAATACACAATCATTTTTGGCCTCGGAAAAAAATATAATTTCTGCAGTGGTGTGGGTAAAGTAGCAGGATACTTATTTGAATCTGAAATTTTCTTGCTTCCTAAAAACTTTTGTACAATTACTTTGAAATTTTAGGTAACAGGCAGCTGTAATTCTGACACCCCAGGATTCACGAAGTTCTGTGCAAGAATAAGACTATTCTTCCACACAGTGGTTCGTGTCCATTTAAAATAGCAGGGCACCTTGCATATGCATGAAGGTGCACTGCTATTTAATCTAAATGGACATGAACCAGGACCGAGCGCAGGGGGCATGTGTCAGCAGTGCCTGGACATGTAACATGCCCCCTTCGCTTAGAAAGTGCTGTATGGCACTTAGTGACACAGATTTGTGTCAAGTTATATAATATTAGAGCCTGGCTCTAATATTATATAGTAAAAGAGTGCCTGCAGACACTGAAATGTTGTTGTGTCTTTCGGCTTTTCCTGGTTAGGGGTTGCCACAGCAGAACTTCGGTCCACTAATGATTGGCAGTAGATTTTTAAGTGCCTAGTTGCCATCCCTGATGCACAACTTTCAATGAAGGTATGGCCATTCACGCATTTCTCCACACAGAAGACACTCTAGCTGAGCATCGAACAGGACAACGTCTTACTGTGAGGTGACAACGCTACCGCAGCACCACCACCGCAGTACATAAGTACCTAATATTTCAGTGTCCACGGACACTGAAAAAAAAAGCAAAACAAAACACAAACATCTTGAAGGCAGCAGCCTTCAAGTGCACACCCCAAAATGTATGCACCCTTGCCCTAAATGCATGGAAGCTGTAGGGCAAGAGGAAAGCAATAAAAGTTAAAAAAATATAAATTATTTTTTTCATCAAATAAAGCCCACATTTTAGCATTGCACAGCTTGTTTGCGCGGCGCACCGCTATGCTTAGCCTGGCTGAAATCCTGAAAATGCTAGACAAGTGCTACTGTGATAGAAAACATCAACAAGCTGCTGCTACATTGTAGTGGTACTGTCATGGTATAGCATGTAGAACATACTTGGTTCCAATCCCCCCTGTCAAATTATTTAATAAACTTTTAAGGAATTTGAATGATAGATGTCAATCATATGGCTCATGTATAGCACAGTACGGGTGGGAATATGTAAAATATAAATGTAAAAAATAATTTATAAATTTAATGAAAAAATAGATTTAAGCAATGCTTAGCTAGTGCAAGCATTGCTTACCAGCTTTCAGCTCTGCTTACCTGGTGTAAGCATTGCTATGTGGATTTGCAAAGAGCTAAGCATAGTTCAGCATATTAAAACCAGCCAATCAAGAAAAAGTGTGGGAAAACTGCCTATTTAAACTGCACAGGCGGGAATACAGCCATAACCATTTGGGTTTGCTCACAGCAGGACCAAAATGTCTGGTGTCGGTGAAGGTGTTCGCTTTTGAGCACAACATTGGGGCATCCAGGAGTCCAGGGTCATGGTTGGGCTCCTAGTAAAAGACCATGATGGCAGGCTGCTGCAGGGCCAGTACCAGGGCTTGGAGTACAAAGTGAATGCCTGGGATCAACTTGCACATGTTCTTACCAGTGCCACTGGAAAATCCCGGACTGGTGAGTAGGTACATCACCATTATAATGACCTGAAACATAGGAGGGGTGCACTCTTGGGCCAGTGGATCCAAGAAGCCCAAGCACAGGATGTCCCACCTGTCTGTAAGTATGCAATCTTATGTATCTCTAACTTAAGTTTGGAAAAAGTTCAACTTGTGACTGTGCAGGTGTAATTAATGTGTGATGTCTACTCGTACAGCTGCTGCAGAGAGGTCCCAGAATGTTGAGGGTCGTGCCCAGCGACTGGCCCAGCTTCATCGGCAGTATGATGAGTACAGAATACCCCCTACTATTAGCAGTAAGAAATCAAAATTATAGTAATGGTAGTACTGCCTGCATATATAATTGTGCTGTAAAATTCAGAAATAAATTCCTGTGCTAGGCTGCCAGTGTTACAATGGAGTATTCCCAGCTGCTGTGTAATACAGATGTCAGTAGCAAACAATGTGCAATATGCAGGAAGGGAATATTAGAATATGTATGTGTTTGAGTGAACCTGCCAAGAAAATGTCATGTCAGGGCTACTGTAACAATTAGAAATGTAAAGCATTCCCCTGTGCAGATCATGCAGGAATAGTAACAGTGGATTTCTGAGTTGTACACAGATATGTATGCCAAAACTAATAAAGGTGATCCCAAACACTGGTGTGTGTCATCTCACTTGTACCTGAAAACTAGAAATGTGTATGTCCTCCAGAATGCATTAACTGAGGTGAACAGAGTTAGCACTGCTTGCCTGCATACTTTAGAATGGGCATGTCAAATAAGTGAAAAAAAAGCAACAGTACATATTGCCATCAGAATGTGTTTTACTTGTTTGTCTGCCAGCAGTGTCTTGTGTTAATCTTTCAATTTAAGCTGTATGTAGCTGTGAATTTACTGAAAAATGTATAAGGCTAACAGGTGCAGACTTAAAACTTATACTGTGTACTCAGGAATCTAAATTGCAGTAGATAGTTGTAAAACAGTCATATGTGCAATCCAGCTAACGTGCACATGTTTCACAAACAGTGACACCAATGTATGTTGTGTATGCATAATGTGTACTGAAAATGAGAAATAAATAATGCAACATGTCATAAAAAAAGTACTGTGCACAGAAATGTGTTATAGATATAAATGTCACAAACAGCACACAATACTTCTCCAGTAGCTCAGTCTGATAAGGATTAGGCCTCGAGTTCAATTTTGCACACACACCATGGTTCATATCCAGAGACTGCCACTAACATTTCAATCTAGTTCTACAGTTATAAACTGCAATCTGAATAGAAAAAGTAATGTACTGCAACACATAACACTTTCCATACAGGGTACACAGGTAAAGAAATCTGAATAGAAATACTAGTATGATGTGTATAACAATGAAAGGTGTACAACTGCTGAAGTGATCATCCCCAGTGTCACATTGTCACGGATAGTTTCCTCAGTCGCCAAGAAATTTTCACACAGAGAATGTCGCAGTAGATGTATGTGAAAGGCACAACACACATTCCAGGGCCTGCAACTAATATGTGAATCTGAAATATGTGTAGAAGCAGCAATGCAATGTGCACACAGTTCATCTGTACAGGACCCACAGGTAAAGAATTTGGTAAAGAAACAGGTCTGATCTGTATAACTAAAATAAGGGTACAATTGCTCTGTTGATATCTACAGCTGTTGGTGTGCTTTAGCAGCCCCATGGCCCAGGTAGAATGTAAGTATGGTCAGAATGTAGAGTAGTGAATAGTAGTGTACTGACAGATATATTTGATAGCAGTTGTCAGTTGAATCTGTTCCCTTCCCCCACCACTCAATTGATCCAACCATCACACTGAAACCAACATGGGTATGTTTGTAAACAAACCTCTACTGTTGGGACCATTGTTCCATTTGGTTTATCATTGTTTAATCCCTTTGCATACTAATATTCCCTGTTGAATAATAATTTTATTGCCTGCCTGACATACCACTAACTGGCATGTTGTTGCAACCTTGAATGCCATTCCATATATGCATGGATTCTGTTTGCTATGGCACTGTTATAATTGCACTGTGTTGGGTAAATGGGAATATCCATGCATGCTATTTTGACTAATGTTGCAATGTGTTGTGCTTGACTAAACAATATTCATTGTTAATTTCTACACCATAGCACATATGGGAAGGCAGATCCCAGTGGATCCACCTCTCCCACCCCACCTGGCTGAAGCACTGGGTCCCAGCTCATCTGGGACCCAACCCAGACTTTCCTCATCTGCTGGTCCTGCACCACCCTCAGGTGGAACCACTGCAGGGGATGGGGCTCAGCCCCCCACAAGTGGGCACAGTGAGGATGTTGACACCTGGGATGAGGTCTATGGCATGGTGCACAGTGTCCTCCAGATGGAGCTGGATGATCCCCTGGGCCAGGTGGAGGGCAGGATGGCACAGCTAGAGGGGCAGTTGGCCCCTCCAGCACAGCCACCTTTGGGGCTGTGAAGGAGTAGTGGTGACTGCTGTCGGGTGGAGACATCAGCGCCACTACTACTATCTGGGAGGCTCATAAGCCTTGGATTCCACACCACCCTTCCCGTCAAGGTGTTTACCCCCCTCATGTGTCATACACTGCCCTGTCTGCTGTCTTGTCTGTCTGCAAATTCAACCTCTCCTACCAAACCTCCCTCACCACACTTACCTATAATACTTTCTTAACATCCCACTCTCACCTTAAAAAAGGGCATCTGTCCCACAAAAAAATCACGTCCCATACATAGCTCTGCATTTTGCCCAGAGACATGTACCCACCACACAATCCAACACTACCAATCATCTATATTGTATGATGCCCACACACCTCCCTGTATGGTGTGAGGCTCCAAATTCTAAATTGCCCACATTGAAATCATATTTTGCTGCCAATGAAATGCAGAACTATGGTCCTTTCCTATACCCGTCCTGCACATTCCTACCTGATTCTCCTGTTGTTTGCCCCCCTGCTTACCCCAATTTCACCACTTTCCTATCTCCCTTTTTTCTTTTCTTTATTTGAAATTAGCACGGGTTTAAGCAGCTGTAAGTGGCCGTAAGTTAAGGTCACATAGGCATCACTTAGCTCCACGCAAACCTGAGCAAACCCGGTTATAAGTGCTTTAAAGTGCCTTAATCACTCTGTCTCCAACAGCACTTGTTCTGCCCAACAACAAAATAATCATCACTTGCAAGTCTCAAACTATATACATATACACATACATACATACATACATACATCTACATATATAAATACATTTCCCCTACTGTTGAATGATTGTGCTGGATGATATGTTTGAGAAAACATCACATTTATTTACTTCTGAAAGGGCTTAGTGGTAAATCACTTTGGCTAAAGTGACAGATCCCTGGGTTTGAGACTTGCAAGTGCTGATTTTATATATATATATATATATATATATATATATATATATATATATAATGCATACACACATATATCACATATATATCGCTCTCTCTCTCTCTCTCTCTCTATATATATATATATATATCAAAGTAATAAAAAACAATACCACCACTTCTTCGCGATTATTTCTCCCAAAATAGAACTGCACTTTGGCTGAATAGCTTATGCAAAGTACTGGTATCTGCCTTATATTCTCCCTTTCTTTGTTTTATTTTATATATATATATATATGTATATATATATATATATATATATATATATATATATATATATATATATTATGTGTGTGTGTGTGTCACATTGGATATACACTCTAAACCTCTCACAGCAAAACATTTGACCAAAGGCACTGTTAATGGGGATACTCGTCCAGACCGCTACACTCCTGTAACAAAAATTTACTCCAGCCACCAAAGCCAAAAACTCAGCAAGTGAAGCACTATTTCCCTGCACTATATCCAAACTCTGGAACAACCTTCCCACTACCATAACTACCCTTCCTTCCTATAGTCCTTTCAAGGCTGCACTTAAATCTCACTTAATCTCTCACTGGATTTGTCATTGTCCAAACCTTGACTAATTAACCCCCCTTAAACCTTTCTCTCCTTTCCCAGATTTATATAGAGTATCCCCTCTATCACTATAAAACTGAACTGAAAATTGTTCACTGCCTGTTAATCCTTTCAGGATTCAGTTATCATTTAGTCTATTATTATTGTTATCTAGTTACTGCTTGGAAAATTTGTACTACTGTGTTTTACTTCTTCTTTTTCTCAATGCTTACTACTCAGTTATACCTCATCTGCTCCTGTATTTCTCCATATTATCACTTCTACTGTATAACTACCTTGATTGTTATTGTTTACCATCTACCATGTTCTTTCTGTGGAGCTTTTCTCCCCAGGTCTCCACTGAAAAAGGACCTGTGTCCAGTCAGAAATTCCTGGTAAACAAATGTAAATAACAATAATAATAACAACAATAATAATAATAATAATAAATAATAAAGGGGCCCAAAATAAGTATCTCTTGTAATTATTGATATCATCCCCTCCTCTACAGCTGAACAGATCTGCCTTGCAACACAATAACCAACACTTGCAAGTCTCATACCCAGGACCTTACACAACATAGCCACAAGAAGTTAACAGTGATCCATCTGAGCTGTATGATGTCAGGATGATATCAATAACATATCATGCAGAACAGTCTGTCTATCATCTACAATGTGGAACCAGTAAACATTCCAGTGCTGCATACACACACACACACACACACACATATATATATATATATATATATATATATATATAGATTTATATGTATATACACATACATACACCTATACAAATATTACTACTTATAGATATGTATAAGAAGATATATATTTAGAGGGTGCACAGCATATCAAATTGCCAGCATTCCTACAGTTGCCACCTTTTAAAATGGCCAGTGTTTGACTCTTTCATACAAAAAACAATTATTGCATGAAACATATATCCACGGACAAGTCAAAGGCTATGACATCACACACAAGTTTGCATACATAAAAATCTTTATTTGTGCACTATTTCAGTTGTGTATGCCATTTCATATAGCAATTAGGTGTTTGAAATACATAACTGAGTAATGCAACTCTCAAGAAAAATATTTGATACAGTAATCTGGAAACATAACATATGTTGCTGTCCAGGCTAAGGCCTTCAAGCAGTACACCAGTACCAAAACACTTGCCTTGAAGATAAGACTCAATCAACACTTATTAATTACAGATGTAGTTCAGCAGCCTCCAATTACACTCTGTACTCAACCCCCAGGGGAAAAGAATTAAGTTATCACAATGAAAATGTATCTGTTACATAACAATGCTTAACTTAAAACATCACTATCACACTGACAAACAGAACTGTCTGTAAGACAGTAAGCTGTAGCCCACCACTGTTCACATGCTGAAATGTATGAAAATGTACAGCCATGTATCATCATGTGTCTTACTACCGATGTCCCTCACATGTTTTAACAGCCTAGGTTAAAAACTATGCATACCCCTCCCTCATAAAATTACTTACAAGGGCATATAACAGTGTTTTACATACACTGACCTCTGGACTGTACACTGTCACTCATATTTTGTCCAGCTGTAGCCTTCGTATATATGGACCCTACCCCACAATTTGTGTGGGAGTCCACAACATCACTGGAATGATAGCAGCAATGCCAGCACTAAATAATAATAGGGCACTACTTAACAACCTCTTACTGCATGACATATGGACAAAGCCTGGTATATAGGTGGAGGACAGAGGATGGAACACAGGGCCATATTTGCAATATTGCTGTTATACATTGTGAAAGTTGCAAGTTGCTGGTGTTACAGGATTGGTTACAACATACCCTTACACAGGAATATAAAGTCAGAAATACAAATGGATGTAGCCATGTACTGATCACACTTAGAGAGAATGCCACTGATATATCAGAGACAAGACCTGTGTGGTGAACAGACAAAACATAACAGCCAATCCTTTGGCCATCATGTGGAGAGGCCCACAGTTGAGAGCTACGCAGACAGACTGCATTCCATGCAAAACTAACATGTACACACAAACCCTGTACAACTAGCGGTATTCAATGCATATAACAAGAATACTTACACTGTCCGTAGGTCTGGAACCTTATACAAATATGTAGTTTGCCTGTGCCTGCAAGTCCTGTTGTAAGACATATTGCTACCTGCTTTCTGTAACACTGCTGCCCACACACAGAAAGGATGTCTTCCATACAGGAAAGGTAAATGGACAATGCCCACATGATGAAGAAATTTATAGTAGTGGGTTGCCAAGATAGTGGTAATTGGAAGTACTGCACAGCTGGCTGCATACAATTAGCAAGTGGTGAACACTGTGCAGAGGCCATCAGCTGATCATGAGCATCACCTACAAAATCCATGCTGCAACCTATTCAAAGCAGCTCAATCCCTGTAGTGGAGAAAGAGAGAGAGAGAGAGAGAGAGAGAGAGAGAGACAGTGTGAGAGAGAGAGAGAGAGAGAGAGAGAGAGAGAGAGAGAGAGAGAGAGAGAGAGAGAGAGAGAGAGAGATAAAACTACAAACCAAACCAAAACTAAATTATATAAAACAAGGGACACATAAAGTGTACATAGAAGAGAGGACAATACTACAACAGGTATGTGAAACATATATGCATGTAAATGAAGCCAGGGAATTATTATGGCTAGGCCGATAGTCTCGTACCAACCTATGAACCTATGAACCTATATGTTTGAGAAAACATCACACATATCTATGCACATATATATTCAGTTGTAAGTGGGCGTGAAATGGACAGTTATTTCTGATGTTGAGAACACATTGCCCTTGTTTGTGAAGGTGAGACTGGTATGTTGGGGAAGGATAGTAGGCATATTTGGGAAGGTAGGTTAGGTTGGAAGACAGACAAGACAGCATACAGGAGCGATACATGACACATGTGGTGGGTAAACACCTTGGATAGGGAATGGGGTTTGGAAAGTGGAAGGACATGAGCCCACAAATAGAAACAGTGGGACCAAGGTCCCCACCCATGGGCAGTCACAAATGCACCTTCATGGCTCTGAAGGTGCTTGAGCTGGGGGCTGAGCAGGAGGAGCATGTGGACCCTGTAATTGTGTACCGGGGGCCTCAAGTTAGTGTAGCAAATCCCCCAAGTCTCTGTGGAGCTCCCTGTGCACCAGACCCTGGACCTGACTTCAGCTGACAGGATCCTGTCTGTGTGTTCTCCCGGGGGGGGGGGTGGATACCATCCCCTGAGGTGATTCTTCCTGAAGGTAGTGCAGGACCAGCAGATAATGAGGTCCCAGGGTGGGACTCAGATGTGCTGTGGCCTGGTAACATGTCCAGATGAGGTCAGAGAGGTGGTTCTGCTGGGAACAGGCTTCCTAAACATGCTATTGTGTCACAGTTATAGAACATATGTGGGTAGTAATAGTCCACATAATCCAGGATTACTTCTAACAGCATGCATAATTATCCCCATTAAAACAAAACACCAGATTTGGAGCAGTCACATAGCAAACAGAACACATGCATGTATGGAACCATAGTCACCCTTAGAATGGCATGCAGGTGACATTGTTAGCAACAGGCCACCAATGATAGTGTTCCAACATGGAACATGACTAGAAACACATTGCACTATTTGTCGTACAATACGATATATGTCCCAACAGCAGGTTTCTTGTAAACATACCTGTTGAGTTGTGTGCTCAGATTATTGTTGCAGATATGATAGGGGGAGACAGAGAGGTCAATTAACAACTATTATATCCTTGCAGTATGAGGTTTTCAGACCTTTTTTCCTCTTTATGTCTTTCAGGCACCATGTTTAGAGAGCAGCTGCCAGTTTATTCCCCCCCAGGAAAATGATGTGATTATCAACTACCTGGTGCAGCACCACCACACCCTTTTTGGCCGTACAACCTATGATCTGCAGGAGAAGACTGCACTGTGGAATGAGATTATCCACAGGTTAAATGATCTTGGCTTGCCTCATCGCAGTTATGAGCAGGACCAACATTGGTTCACTGACCTCATCCACCACGCCTATCAGCGTGCTGCTGCAGTTAAGAGGGACCAGTTAGACACAGGGGAGGGTCATACCATCCAGCCCCCCCCCCAACACATGCTGAGGAGCTCCTCGCCAGCCTTGGGGTACCTGCCTTCCAGCAAACCCAAGACCCAGCTGATAGCATTGTGGAAGTGGGTGCTACCCCCACATTGGATGAGGAGCATGCAGGTAAGGCCACAGGGCACATCAGTAGACCACTGTTGCTTATCCATCTGCATCTGTAAAGTTTAATCATGCATATTTGAGATAAAATATATATAGTCTGTTGCTGCAGTATAGTAATGAACATATGTGCATAATCTGTAGTATTGTGGGTTTGTGCTGCTGATGTACTGAAATGCTGCTCCCACCCTGTACCAATGCCACAGGTGTGGCTATTGACATCACATCTCTCACACAACTATGTAGGTCCCTCTGGTATACCTCTGGGGCAGAAGCCTGTAGCTGGTGAGCATGGTGTTGCTTGTTCAGCTTTGCCAATACACTGGCCATGTTATGGCCATGGTATTTTCCATGCACTCATTTAACACACCTACCTATAATGCATGCTGTACATGTTCACTTATTGTTGCTGTTAACTGCACTGCATCTCAGTGGTCACCGTGGTGGCATATCTGAATGTATGTAAGAGTCCTGCAATATAACTAACAACCTGTAATTGGAAGATGTGTGCACAGAGATGAACATAATGGTGGCAACAAATGGCCTACAGTAGGAACATGTCTGAAACATCACCCTTATACAGTGCTACAACAGTGTATATACCACTATTACAATGGCAACTGTTACAGATCTACACAATGGCATATCACAATACCACATTCCACAACCCTTACAACCTGTAATGTGGTCCTAACATGAGCAATGAATGTGTAATATGGAATCCTATGTTAGGACAGCAAATATAGGGAATACATACCTTAACAAACACTGGAAGCATATGTGTGCAAACACTCCAAATAACATATTGTGGAAGCAGCTGGTACTGACAGCATTCACACTTCATGAGCATGCACCTTCCATCAAGTACAGGTCCTTAATGTCACAACAAGAAATGGTCTGCTGTCCAAGACGTATGTCAATTACATTTGCCCACTCACCTGCAACAGAGGCAGCCATGGCTTGCACACATCTTACAAGCCATGGAATAGATTCCATACCCATCAGGTCACACACAGGAGTGGGACATGTAGCCTTACCTCACCATTGCATATACCATGGCACATGGTGCAGACAGTCATGTATGTGAAAAGGAAGTATTAGACAACATTACTGTAGAGAATAAACGGATGGCTATCCAAGACAGATGACGACACATTTTGCAAACTGGTCATAGGAGCTGCCTAGAAACATGCCGTAGCACTGAGGGAGTTGTAGGAATTTCTAGCAAGTACTGGCTGTGCAGTATCTATGTCGACAATTGCATGGACTCTGTATAAGTGTGGCTTATCGGTTGGGGTAATCAGATGGGACAGTTGTTCCACAGGAAACATCAGCCAGGGCTCTCTACAGGTAGCATATGCATAACATCAAAAGTCCCCCAAAGGCATGTGTTGCAATGTGTAATGGTGTACCAATACCAAGATGGAAACCTACAGACAGTATCAATTAAGATACATGTGTTGCACAAGCAACACCTCACTCCACCTCAGGCGCACCATCCCCATCTGTACCTTGCTGGTGCCAGTGTGCACCTGTATGTTTGCTGTTCATTTGCAGGGACTAGGCCATTACACATGGTGTTCTGAATTTGGGACAACACAAAATGACATATGTGGCCTATAGTTGTCAAGCATCTGCAAAAAGGCTGAAGATAGGGAGGGGTGTCATCCTGAAACACAACAGCGAACTGAAGAAGACAGCCAAAGCTCACTAAGAATGGCTGTATCTGCACACAGCAAGGTCATGAATTGTGGCAGACATAACCCTGACTCCAAAGCAATAGTGAGGGCACTGTGTGACCTCCAAGGGCTGTACTCATGAGTTGACCTTGCAATCTTGCAGAGTTGGGGGACATTTGTAGGGCAGAGTGACCATATACTGGCAAGTGCAGATGGTCATGCTAGTTTACCCCTTGCAAGAATAGTGACTGCTGTAGTACACTTAACAGTTGATGCAACAAACCATCATGTTAAGGGTGTGCATACTTATGCACCCACATATTGTATGCATCTCAATCAGCATCTGCACAACTAGCACATTTGTTTGCTACTGCATTTGATTGTACAGGTCATATGTCACATATCAGGTTTGTGTAATGTTAACATATGCAGTATTGTGGCCCCATGGCATATCAAGGAAGAAAGCGCCATGTCAATAAGAGTGTGTACACTCCTCATAGCCACAGTAAGCTTTGAAGGTTGTCAGTGTAATTGTATTTTATTGCTCATACATGCACCACTGCTGATGAGATCTGCAAATCAGGCATCAGGCATTCACTATTGACAACTGCCCACATATCATCTCAGGTATGTGTCGGACAAACACATAGGGGCTATGAGCAGCAGAGCAAACATAACTGACACACATATACACATTCAGCAATGGAGTGTACACCTGTGAGGTATGGTGCACAGCACATGCCAGGGTGCTGAACAGGGGCACAACAATACTGTGTACACGGGTGCAGTGTGTTCCAGGGGAAGGGGCATCACAGAGATGTATAATGTTGGTAACAGGGATTGACTATAGCTACAGTGCATGCTGTTGAGTGCCATATGTCATGCATGTTGACAGATGGGTAATGAGAGGTCTGTGTGTAATATCTTTGTGCAACCTCATCTGTAAGTGTGTGTGTGTGTGCATGTGTGTGTGTGTGTGTGTGTGTGTGTGTGTGTGTACAGTTAAGCAATGATGTACAGGTCTTAAACTGCATTTCTTGTTTTCCCCTCACAGGTGGCGAGGTGGGTCAGAGTCCATCCTACAGGCAAACTGATGTTAATGTCCATACAGACTCTGACAATGATGATATGTGTGTTGAGGCACAGGCAGGGTTGTCAGGGGCTGAAGCTGTGCCATCATTTGACATCCCACTGTTATCCACCCCATCCCCGCACACAGTCACAATGCCTGTACATATCCCATCACCAGTGGCCATTGATGAGGGACAGTTGGTGGGTGGTGGCATGGGACAGGACAGTGTGGTGACTATGGCAAGTATGTCTGGACACAGCATCCATAGCTGGATGCCCGGTGAGGTACCACACAGGCAGATGTACAGGGGTGCTCCTAGGTGGGCTGTTGGTCATCATGCCCTTGGCCAAAGTCCCACAGCTGGTGTCAACAGACACATGTTTCAGGCCATCATGGAGGTGCAGGCACATATGGAACATTATACCAGACAGGGTCTGAGGCTCCAGAGGGCTACTCATTCTTTACCCAAGCATGTTCTGTTGACAACATCCATGATCTTGCAGGGGCCCACCATTATTTTGCAGAGGTCCTGGATAGATGGTTGGATGAGATGATGGGAATGCTCAACCGTGCAAAGTCTGTGCTTGAGCATATGGTGGGAGTAGTACAACAGCCATGTGGATGTAGGTCAGCAGCACCAACAGGTGGAGGTCAATGTGGATGTGCGACAAGTCAGAGCTACTCCTGTAGTGGCAGTACCAGCACCAGCACTGCAGAGGGGGTGCTGTCCACACCATAACATAGCAGGCCAAATGCACGTGGCCCTGGTCAGTACCAAGAGGGACCCGGATCCAGTTGATATATGTCATCATCAGGGGAGAGTACCATGTCTTAGCTTGTATCTGGTAGTGCCCGTGGAACCCCTGGTAGGCACAGTTCTTGTGTCGTTGGCCAGAGATAATGAACTGCACACCCTGCCAAGTACGGTCTGCAGCTGTCCAACAAACCCCTATATAGGGCAGCCACATGGCAGAACTGTGTACATGCATACACACACACATCAGTAACACAGCTAGGGCAACCCCATAGCTACACACACCACATCTGCACAGCCTAGTTAATAATGAAACCCCCTATCATACAAACATGATGTCAAACAAACAGCTCAGCCTTGGTCTCTGGCAAGCCCACAACACATCCTGTGCATATAATAATACCCGTGCCACATCCCTGTCATCCATAACATCGATGCAGGGACAGGCTAATATGGTTCTGATGCACAGGGTGGCTGTACTAAGGTATACCAATGTAATGCTGTGTCACATGTTTTCAGCACTAAATTTTAATGCTTACATGTCAGGATGTGTAGCTGTCCAGCCATGATGCATTATAGCTGTTATTAACACTGAGTGATTGTGGTCTCCATAATGTATTCAGTTTGTGTTGTAGGCGTCTATGTGTCAGCAGGATATTGGTCTGCTGTTGTTTCCTACAACACTTGCACACATACACACACTTGCCAGGACTCAGAGGGTAACCCATACCTATTTACCAATTTTTACAACAGTGTTGTGCTGGTACTGCAAGCTCCAGGTAGCCCATAGGTTGTAGAGTGTAACAAGGTACATATAATGTCCATTACAGCAGCCATATCTAACTATGGCAATGGGGGGAATGTAGTGGGAGTGAAGGCCCTCAGGGTACTATCAACTACAGGTTTACAAACACACAGACACTGTTATTCTCAGTAATGCACACTGACACCTTTGTCAGTACTGGGGTCCATAGGTGCAGGTGTTCCTATGTGTGTACCAGGATACTGTCCATGGAAAGATGAGAAGAGTAGAGTATGTGGGTACAGTGATATTATGCCACTTGCCATTTGTCAGCAGGCCATCTATCAACTGATGCCACATGAGTGATCCTCAGGGAGAGAGTTAAATGGAACATCCAATCATCTGAATTCCTCTTTCAGAAGGCCAGTGAAGTGCTCCAATTGACATGTATGCAACATGTATTACATAACATGGTCAGTGCCTGTCTTTGAGACTTGTACCCACGCATGTTCTGTTGACTGTGGTAGCATAGTTGAGGTATCCATGGCATGTGGTGCATACAGGGTGGGGATTCCTAGCTGTGGCATTCATAACACAGCTGGGCAGACATGTCAGTGTCAGTCAAGCATAGATTGCCTGTAAGCAGCCAAGATGGATAATTGACATCTGCACATCTGTACAGAGAACAGACAGACATCAGCTAGCTAACTAGTTATACATTAGGATAAATGTTTTGACAGACAGACGTCTGGCACTGATATGTATGCCATTACTACATTACAGCAGCCCTCAGTGACATGGCCTATGCACACAGTAGTCTACAGTTAATATCCACATGTCAGATCAATATCTAGTAGAAAATATTTAATGACACACAGCTCACACACCAAGAACATGATAGTCAGGACTCAGAGCCCATCTTTTCATGCAGGGGTGTTTGGTTCCAGTACTGCAGTCTGCAATCTACTCTTACTTGGGAAAGCACTGTCAACAGTAGTAACATAATGATACACTACATGCCAGTGTGACTGCATATAATCTAGGATATTACCCATGTATGAAACACATTCAAATGGAAAAGAGTGTTGCACAAGCCATATATACTCAGGTGTCCCAGACAGAAGACTCACACCCCTTGCTACTGTAATGACAGCAGGTAGATGCATGTTATGTACATGGAATTAAATACACTTTTTAAAGATGTCATTATCCTGCTATTTTATCAGACTGGAATGTGATCACTGATTACCAGGGCTGAGCCTTGCTTAGCAGGTTTGATCATTGCTGCAATATAAGTGCTAAGCAGATTTGCGCACTGGTAAGCAAAGCTGAAATGGTTTAAGCGCCTATACATGTAACCATACTTTAGCACCACTTACCATTGCACAAACCCACGCAAACCACTTAAAGCTGCTCAAAACTGCCTTAACCAATCTGTATCCAACAGTCCTTGTTCTGCCTAGCAACAAAATATACAGCCTTTGCAGGTTTTGATCCCAGGACCCTGTACACGATAGTCAGAGCAGTGAACCACTAAGCCATTACCACTATGAAGATATTTGTTATTTTTTTCCAATATATTTGTCAGTACACACACTGAATAGTATTGAACAACTGCTTTGACTTCTACAATTGTGTAGTACTTGTTAGTGGGCATATTGTTGAATCGGTATGTTATTATATCTATATAAATACATATCAGATAAATATGGTGGGATATGTTTGGGAAGGTAAATACAACACTTATGTGTACACATAACAAGTGTATATATATATATATATATATATATATATATATATATAGCTATATGGATACATGTACATACACATGTATATTTATATATGTATTTATATACATCTGTATATTGTGTTATATATGGTCATATACAGATATATCTGTGTATGTATATATATATATATATATATATATATATATATATATGTATATATATATATATATATATATATATATATATATATATATATATATGTGTGTGTGTGTGTGTGTGTATATATATATATATATATATATATATATATATATAAATATATATATATGTGTGTGTGTGTGTGTGTGCATATATGTAGGTATATATGCACACACACACACACACACACACACACACACACACACACACACACACACACACACACACACACACACACATACATATATGTATAACATATGTCCATGACAAGTCATACCTCAGCACCATTAGTCACAACCTCTTAGTGCAGGGGGATGTCATGTAAGTTTTGCAGGTATAAATGTAGAATGTTTCTACTGTAATAGGGGTTGTCTTAGCAGAAATGGTGTGTGGGAAGTCACATCTGATATTGACATGTAGGCCATCAGTTACTGACAGACATCATAAGATCAACATAGTGCAATGCCACACAAATCACAGTAATGATCCTGTGAAATAGAACAGAGATATGACCAATAAATGTGGGCAGTCTGACACACTCTGGTCAGTCCAGAGGTATACACAGAACCCCTTAGTGCAAGATGTGTGGACCAAGCCTGACAAAGTGGATGTTTACAGCAATGTAAATGGAGATATCACAAAAATACTGGAATAGATAAGCTCACACAGTTTATGCATTCACACACTCCTGTCTGTCTTGACACATAATAACCGGAGGAGCAGGAGTCACAGGCCCACATACTACCCACTAGTTAGTGACATACATCTGTACAGCATCCCACTGCTTTGTCAGAAATACACAACAGTTATGGTGACCCGGCAACAGTACATCTGACAAATATCTGGACATAACATCACACTGGGTAAATACACTGAGCTGCTAGGCATGTCACAAAGCACTGTGAAAACTACAGACAGACTTCCACAACACTGGCCTACATTTCTTATGGGGGAATACATATGTACTTGCAAATATAGCAGGCTCTACAGGTATGTAACACCATGGAGTAACAGATACCAGTGCGAAAGTGTATACCCACACCCAATCTGAACAAAGCCACAGTCACATATAGTAAGCGTACTTAATATTACAGTATATGGAGTGTGAACAACACCATCCTCTTATGTGCCACTCACACACTAACCCTACATATACTGGGCCAATAGACAGAATATTCCAATGCCTGACTGTGGTATGCAACATGTGTCAGTCTGGCCCTTCAAACATGTATACCAATCGGGTACCATACACTGGAGCAGCATGCAACATCAGATAGAACAGTTCCAAGAACAATGACATCTACCTCAGTCTGTTGCAGGCCAAGGTACATATTCATAATACACGCTCTGTCAACGATCACTATAAGTACACATACCTCACTACTGTACACACTACAACAGAATGTCCAGGTTTTGTCCACAAATATAAGGCCTGCCTAATATACATAACATGTCTATCAGTCTGATATCACACTGGCTTGTTATCAAGTATGATGTCAGTAATTAATGATGTACTGAACATATGCACCTCTCACTGCATGACATATGTACAAAGGTTGACAGAGGTGTGGCTGGAGGCACAAACACAGGGCCAGTATTGACATGTTGCTGTGATAAACCCATACATTTACTGGTGTAACAGGGTTTGTTGTGACATATGTTTCTGAGGTATATGGAGTCAGCAACTCACATGGATGTTACCATGTACTGACTGCAATCCTCAGAGTATGCTACTGTATTTCTAAAGATAGAAAATGTATGACTGACACAACACATGTAAGACTCCAAATACTAGCCAGTCTGCAGATTGCCCTACAGCTGAGAGTTTCCTTAACTGCATAACACTGTCATGGCAAATATTAAATCATGTAGAACAGCCATATCCACACAAACCCTGTTAAATCAACATTACTTCAAATGTAGAAGAGCAGTACTTACATGTCTAGAACATCCCCTTCCTGTTTGTTGGCCTGTCTCCACAGTGCATATTGTAAGAGGTATATCCAACTACTCTCTGTGATGCTGTTTCTCAAACACCCACATGAAGTTCTGCTCACAGTGAAGGAAAAGGGCCAACACCCACATGAAGTGCTTAGTTATAGGAATGTGTTTCCATGTAATTGTCTATAGGAATGATACCACAGCTGTTCCACATGCAATTAGCTAGTGGGGAACTGCAATTTGTGCACAGGCCATCAGCTGATCATGAGCATCACTTACAAAACTCAAGCTGCTGCCTAAGAAAAGCAGGTGTACTTTTCCACATCTACCAGAGAGGAAGTGAGAGAGACAGACGGAAACAAAGTAAGAAAGGAAGGGAATAGGAGAGTAAGAGCCAAGCATGTTTGTGTATGATCCATGGGTGGAGAGTGGTACCTGGGCATTATGATGGTTGCCTATAATGTGTACTAATCTAATCCATACTGAGACATGGTAATTTCACATGGCTATACACATTTATGGCTGATGATTGTCAACAGCAATCTCTACAATGTTTGGAAAATGTTGGCCTTGTAATGTTGACAATGGGACATGTAGCTCCTCAATATAATGATGTGGTAAAACCCACACTGCAATGGACCCTGTCATTACACACTCACCCCAACACCCACACAGGGCAATGATAACACACACTTGAGTTTCAACCCCTTACCTGTTATGTATTTATGTATTGCTATTACAATGCTATGCAGTTATTGCATGCACCACAGAGCTTACATGCTGGATAACTGTCCAAAGATACCTTTGAAGGAAAGTGACATAAGCAACAGTGATAAAGGAGGGATAAAGGAAGTGTAGTACATGTGACTGTCCACAAATGCAGGTGTCAAAGAAGACATAACCACACTCTCTCAGGAAATCACACACATCATCACAGTTGTCAGGGTCAGGATTAGAACTCCTACCTAATTAGTTTGCTACACTACAGTATTATGCAGTTATCACATGCACCACATAGCTTATCAGGCTGATATATGGCCTAAGGGTTAGTTCAAGGTGACTGACATCAGCAGGTGTGCTACAGTAGGGCAATGGGAGGTGTAGTGAGTGTGACTGGCTTCAAAATCATTAATCTTCACACACACACACACACACACACACACACACACACACACACACACACACACACACACACACACACACACACAGACACACACAGACACACACACACACACACACACACACACACACACACACACATTTGCCAGTACTGACATGATGACATGCATGGGTTCATTGCTTCACAGGGGTGTAGTACTTGACTGTGCCAGAAGGCTGTACAAGGCTAGCAAAGGGAATACCTTGGCATTAGGCCACATGACAATGGTCTCCAGTGTGGCTCAGGGGTGTAGTCCCTGGATTGGCCCATCCAGGTGGATATTGTATTCACCATCCACTCATCTGGGTTACTATTGTGGGTGGCCAGTGCTGTGCAATGCTTGCCATGTTTGTGATCCATATCCCATAACATGGACAGTGTCTGGGTTGTGCACATGTCCCACATGCATGTTCTTGACGTGTGAAAGTGTACTTGGGGTCTCTGGAGCATGTTGTGTGGACAGATTGTTATCATCTGATGTGGCATTCCTGACCTCATGTGGTGAGACCTGGCTATGGAACTGAGGTTGAGCCTGCATATACATTGACAGCATGATACAGGTATTCAGTGGAGTTAGTGGCATTTGTCCATGTAGGGCATGTGTATAAGGCATGGTATTCCCTTTGTGGGTTACATTTGCAGACTCTGCTGTTGTTGCAGGCGTCCAGTGGGGAACATAACAAAGGAACACTGTAAGCATTTATCTGCCTATTGTAGGGATAGAACAGGGTGCCATATCCTTTTACTTGCTGGATAACACACAGTCAGGAGATGTTATACATCACAGTACATTCTGCTGTCAGTGGCAGTGTTGTGGTCAACAGGTATGTAGTCCACTGCAATCACACCGTGGTTACTATCTGTGGGCAATATGCAGGGAACTACCAATATATTGGTTGTTGCCTAGCCAAGTGTGTTTGTGTATGAGACATGGGTGGACAGTTTTCTCTGAGTAATACAAGGGTTGCCTGTATCATCCACTGATCCATAATGTCACATGCAGGGCTATGGATTGTCTACACCAGCCTCTCTGCTGTTTGACATCTGTTGTCCTTGTAAGGTGGACATTGTGACATATAGTAGGTCCTCAATATAATAATTTAGCAAAACCCACCCCACAATGTACCCTGTCATTACACAATCACAGCAACCTCCACACAGGATACTGATGACAGACACACACACACAAACACAAACACTTGCCAGTACTGAGATTCAAACCTCTACCTAGCTATGGTATTGCTACTACAGTGCACCACATTTATCACATGCACCACAGAGATTATTGGAGGGATGCTGTCCCAAGGTAATTCTAAGGTGAGGAACATCACCAGCCCTTGTAAATACTGGCATTGGGTGATGTAATGGATGAGAGATCCCAAAAATAAATTCATCCTAATCACACATTTACATTTGCCAGGGGTGAGTTTCAAGCCTCTATCTAACAATCTTTATGGACCATTATGTTACACATTTACCACATGCACCATTGACATGACATGGCTTAGACTTCACAACACATACTTGTAAGGTGGATGATCTCTGCAGGATTGCCAATGTCAGGCTCTGAGATGTGTACTGGCAGTAACTAGGGACAAAAATCTTTGAGGTACACACACGAACACTTGCCACAGATGGGATTCAAACCCATAGCTGTGTAGCTACTGCTACTACATTGTTCTACATTTATGGCATGCACGATGGAGTTTATAGGGCTAGCCCTTCTCCAAAGGTATATTTCAAGGTAGATGACATCAGCAGGTTTGCTAAAGTAGGGCAATGGGATGTGTAATGACTGTGAATGGCCTCAAAAGCATTACTCTCTACACGCACACACACGCACACACACTCACACACACACACACACACACACACACACACACACACACACACACGCACACAAACGCACACACGCACACACAGTTGCCATGTCTGGAATTAGAACCCCTATCTAACTAGTGAATTACACTATAGCATTATGCAGTTTTCACATGAGCCACAGAGCTTACAGGGTTATCCCTTGTCCAAAGGGTTATTTCAAGGTGAATGACATCAGCAGGCTTGCTAAAGTAGGGCAATGGGAGGTGTAATGTTTGTGAATGGTCTTAAAATCATTGATCCCTACACACACAAATGCACAGACACACAGTTGCAATGTTTGGAATTAGCACTCCTACCTAACTGGTATGTCACTCTATAGCATTATGCGGTTATTGCACATGCCACAGAGCTTATAGGGATGATCCTTGTCAAAAGGAGTATTTTAAGGTGACTGACATCAGCAGGCTAGCTAAACTAGGGAAATGGGGAGTGCAGTGTGTGTGAATGGGACATAAGCCATTCCTCTGAAAACACACACACAGCACTCAGTCACACGCAACTTTACATTTGATAGGACTGTGTATATGACTGATAGATGAATAATGACTTGTACTGTCATGTTACACAGTTATCACAGGCACCACAGACACTATAGTGTTGAGGGCTACTAGAAGCAAATGTCTACAGAGATAGACACTGGCACATCATGTGATATTGGCCAATTGGATGTGTGGTGGGTGAGACAGGCCTCATGATGGGCAGCTCTTTGTCACTGTCTGTCTCTCTGTCTGTTTGTGTATGTTTGACCTATTATAGTGCATTGTCCTTGGATATATGTGTGTATTCCTATCCGAAGTGTGTGCAAAGCATGACTGCTGTGTAATGTGGTGTGTGTGTGTGCACAGAAATCTGTGACTGACAGATATGTATAGTCCACTGTTGTTGTCAGACATGGGCTTCATTGGGAGCATGCCCAATATGACCTTCTGTATTGAATGTGTGAATCCATTCCAGGTAGGTTTTACTCCAGTGCAGGCATTTGTGTTCTACACCTACAGCTAGCAACCTGTTTCTACAGGATATCTGTAGATAGGGTGACAATATGGAGTTACAATGGGCAAAGGATAGTGGGATACTGTAACAAATCATGTCTGTGCTGCTTGTGCTACATGTTTTTGGTGTTAGCAGAGATATTCAGACATATGTACTGTTTTACACTGTGATGTATTATGTCATCAGGTACTGACAGATATACTTATTTGCTCACAGTAATTTCCTGGAGAATACAACATGAATGAAGTTGTGTCCAGTATTGTAATCTGCAGCCTACATATTCTTGCACACTTATGCCATTGTGGAGTGGAAGCTGCAGACACTTGCTGATGGGTCTATGTAAATGGTCCAGCACCTTGGTACTGTGGTGGCTGAGGATCCCCTGCTTGTACATCTATCAATGTGACAGAATGACCAAATCCTGCTGTGGCCATACCTCTCAGCTGTACAGATTCACACAGGTTACTCAGAGGCAGGGCTCATATATCTGGTCAGTTACCCTTCTTATTGTGGTTTATGAGCAGGTTTGTACCCACCCATTCCTGGGTTTGCAGGCAGGGATAGTATGGGCACACATCAGAGCTTCAGACTTCACACACTACATGGCATCCATGCTTCTAGCCCCCTATTATTCTATCCTCTCCCTAACATTATGCAAGCAATATCTGATAAGTATCCCTATAGTTATCCCTTCATCCCAGTGGTATTTAGGGGTTCATCCACAGTTCATGCAGTAGGACATGGTAGGCATGCTACTAGGATTTGTTGACATGGCCTTGCATTTGTGTTCTGTGGACTGCGTTATGTCATTATATAAGACTCCATGAGATAGCATACATTGGCAGTACAGATGAGACATAGGCCTTTGACAGAGGACTGTAGGGCATTTGGTAGTCATGCAGGCCATCTGTAGCAGGACAGTGCATTCTGTCACTCCTACAGTGCCCAGGCTGCATGCCACTGGATTCCCCTGGGGTGAGAGGGTAGGTGTGCAAGGTGTTAATGGCAATAGTTTCTGTCCTTATTAATCCATTGATGTGGATGCTGGCAGGGTGCTGCTTACAGCTAGCGACACACATGCATAGGACACCTCTTCGTCATGTTGGATTCTGTGGGTATTCCCATACAGAACTGGGGGGTCATACTGTACTCATTCCCAACAGCAGGGATATGACCTGTGATGAACCTGTGGCTGATGGTGGGGTGAGCTGAGTGCATGTGTGCTATGGAAGCTTCTTGCAGCTGACTCACAGATATATGTGGGGCATTCCTCTTATGTTGGCTTGTGCAGGGACATCAGCAGTTTCTTAGTATTTCATAACTGTGCCTTTTGTGCTCTGCCAGTGTTTGAACAGACTACATCAGTATTCCATACTACACAGACAACTAATGTGCTGCTAACTTTTATGTACAATTCCAAAGATGTGTCCATTTGACAGTTACATTTTATACACTCTGTCTAGGGTACTTCCGCCTGCGTACTGTGTGTATGTCTGGGCCCACATTCATGCCATGTCCATCTTTCAGATGGTGACAGATATTACATCTAAACAATAAGTATGGATTACTGCTGGATTGTGTCTTGCTGGGATGCATTGTGTTTGGCACTGCAGTTGTCAGAACTTGGCTCTGTCATCAACAGTACTGGCCATGGGCCACCAGGACACAACCCCTCATGCCTACATGCTGACCACTTTCACAAAATATACAACACACAACACCCTAACACACAAAGCCCTGCATATTGAACATGTACAACAATCTCTCCTGCTCATTTGGCCATCTCAGGTAATCTGTGTTCCAGTGTTATTATACCCACATGTACATGTTACTGCATTTCTACATGGGATTGTGGGGGGGGGGGCACACCTGACAACTGTAAACATTTGCTGTGACTGTACTGGTATTTCAGGTACTCTGTTGGCTTCCATTTCATTCTGTATTCTGACCGATCATTCAACTAGAAGCATATCAGTGGAGTACAGATCTTAGGTTTTATTGACCTACATTTCAGTTTCAGACTTCTTATCCTTCAGAACTAACATCCAACTGCCTAACCTGTTGTAGTCTGTCTGTGTAGATCTGGAGGGGGCTTGTTCTCCATTGCCATCAATCAGAGGCCTTAGCACAGCCTTTCTTTGTGGTCATCTACACCTGTTCTGGTGGCTGTGACTGTTGTTGGGTATGTGAGCCTCACTGACATGCATGTATGTGCTGTATGGACACACATTTGGCCAACTACATGTACTGCAGTGTGATTTGTCACCATGTCTAGTACTGCCTATGTTGATACCAGTATTTGTTATGGATTTCATGCTGCCCATATAGGTGTCTACTATCTGCTACCACCCCATTCAGCCACTCGATTCCCTTACATGCTGACATCCATACCATAGATACAAGTAGCAGAACATACTACTCCATTCAGCAACTGATAGGGAGAGTGACTTACCTTGTGGCTGTGCCAGTATTGAGGATGGGGATTGAGTGCTGACTATGTTGGATGCACATAGTACACTCCCTATACATGGGCAAAGCACAAGTATTGTCATGTTTGGCATCCCTTTTACTGTATGTGTGAGTCAGAGAGAGGGGTCATTCCCTGGGTTCCTACCGTGTCAGTGTATGTGCTATGCATTGCCTATTTGACAAAGCCTGGGCATACTTGGCATGCCTCCTTCTGCCTACAGGGGAAGGTTCAGGTTGTTCCTTGTCCAAGTCAGTCTGTGCCTGTGTTGGCCTTGGCAATGGTGGGGGGGCTGTGTGGTCCTGCCCTGTGCTGTTCCTGCTGCAGCTGTTTCCACAGGATCATATTGTGTAGCTTGGCACATACAATGAAAATTTGGGTACATGTAACTGGAGAGTACTGCAAGGCTCCACTAGATATATCCAGGCACTGGAACCATGACTTAAGCATCCCAAACACATGCTCTATTATGATTCTGGTTTGGCATGTGCCTCATTATGGAGTTCTTGTTCAGGTATGTGTGCATTTCTGATGGGTATTATCAACCATGGCTCCAGTGTGTAACTAGCATCTCCCACTAGGTGGCCATGTGGGATGTCCCCACTAGCAAATACCTGGTACAACTGCATCATATGCCAGATGTGGGAGTAATGATAGCTTCTAGGGCTGCCAGCACACACATTCATTATAATGCCCTGGGAATCGCACATGACCTGGCAGTTGATGGAGGGGAAGCCCTTGCAGTTTATGTAGACCCTACCACACTCACCGGGTGGTGCTTTGATGTGTATGTCCGTGCAGTCTATAGCACTCACTGCCTCAGGGTATTCTGCTATTTAGTGGAAGAGACGCATATTGCTGGTCAATGCCTCATGGGTGTTGTGGAAATATATGTGCTCACCGGCATGTGCTGACATGGCATCGAGGAACTCGTGGAGTACCCTGGATGCTGATGCCTGTGAGATCCCCATGATATTCCCAGTTGGCCTTGTACCTGTGGCTAGTATTCTTAAGTCTACACATACCTTGGTATCTACTGGGATGGGTTCCCCTCTGTTGGTTCTGTGTGTGAGGCGTGGCAGGCAAAGCTGAACAATTTGCAATAGGAGGTCCCTGTCCACCCTTTAGTGCTCCCCTATCTCCAGCTCATGTAGCCCCTGGTAGATTACCCTGGGTCTGTAGACTCTTCTCCTTCTCCTCACTGTGGGTTGGTCATCAGCATTCTCATACTCACCACCCTCAGCCTCTTCCACATATTGATTTATTACAGCTACAGCAGCCCCTATCATTTTGTTGTTTTTGTTAGGTAAAATTTCCCCTCTTGTGTACACCAGTGGTGTAGAGTTTGTGGGAAAAACCAGAGTGAAAGGTGTTTGCATAGTTTATAGTAGTATGCTGGGCTGGGCTGCTGCCTGTGTATTTCATAGGTTCATAGGTACTAGGCTATTGGCTCAAGGGCCTAAGTAAGCCTAGCTATCAAGGTTCCCTGGCTTACGCCACCCAAGAAAGTTATTTTCCTGTGCCCCTGTTGAGCAGAGGCACCAAAGTGATTCTTGGGGTGTATTTACTAATTCCCATCCACTTATCAGGGTGTTTCCTGAAGAGTGCTAATGAGGAACTTTGCATGACATAGATGGGTAGCTTGTTCTAGAGTATGGAAAGTCTCTGGGACAGGAATCTATCCCGCTAGCATGTCCTGCTTATTGTGGTGACAAGGTTTAGGTCCCCAGAGCATGTAGCTCAGAGGGATTGGGATTTGTTTAGGTGTAGCATGTCCAACAGCTCTGGGTTTGGCATAGCTTTATATGTTAGGCAGAGATCACCTCAGAGTAGACGAGATGCTACGAAGTAAAGCTGGAGTTTTTTGAGACGGTCAGTGTAGGGCATCTTTTTGAGGCCAGTAATCCTCTTTGTGAGGTACTTCTGTGACCTTTCCAGCTACTGCAAATTTCTTGTGAGGTACATTCCAAAAGGGGCGTTGTACTCTATAATGCATCTAATGAGTGTCGAGTAGAGGGGAACAATGACCTCTTTTTTCCTAGATGAGAACCTTTTTGTGATGAGATGTACCACATAGAAGGATTTCATGACTACTGTGGCAATGTGATTGTCAAAGGAGAGACTAATTTCCACCTGGGTCCTCAGGTCTCTTATCACAGATTTGGTGTTAAGTAGACCGCCTCCTATTTGATAGTTCATGGGTGCAGAGTTTTTACCAAAGGGGATGACAATGCAATTTTGGCAATGAGCTTGAGGCCATGGCTCTGACACCAGGCATCTGTCTCAGTGAGACCCTTCTGTAGGATGTTCACATCATTTGAGGACTCAACTATGGCTCCTAGTTTGCAGTCATCTGTGAACTTCATTAGCCAAAGGCCTTCTGTGTTAGCCTGTACTTCAGAGAAGTAGATACCAAACAGGAGAGGTCCCAGGACTGAACTCTGTGGTACTCCACTTATCACTGGTTTGAAGTCAGATTTGGAGTCTGCAACTTTTACAGTGTGGGTTCTGTCAGTGAGCCAATTTGCAACCCATCTTGTGACGTAGGGATTTATACCTAGTTTAGTGAGTTTAGCTATAATTCCAGAATGGGGGATATTATTGAAAGCCTTGGCGAGGTCAAGATAGGCTGTGTGAACCATCTTACCCTCATCTACAGCTTTGGTGACTGCCTCAAAGAAGTTGATAAGGTTCAGGAGGCATGATCTGTCCTTCACAAACTTGAACTGGGTGGGGTCCAGAGTTGGGAGGTTACCAATGTCTTTGTTGATGATTTCCATGATGATACATTCCATGGCCTTACAAACCAGGCTCGTCAGGCTAATAGGGCGATAGTTCCCAGGATCAGTGGTGGCTCCCCCTTTGTGGAGTGGGATAACTGTTGCTGTGTGCCATTCAGTGGGCACAAAGCCTGATGTGAGACTATGATTGAACATGGTGCTTAGGTGGGGAGCCAGTACGTTCTGAAGTTCATGTAAAATGCAGCTTTGAATGTTGTCTGGTCTGATAGATGCTATGTTTTTGGCTTTAGAGGGTGCAGCTTTTACCTGTGTAGTTGTGATTACAGGGACTCTGCATTCTTCCTGTATAGATATGGGCCCTTTAGGGGGTGGGGTGAGGTAAAATTAGCACTGAACCTATCTGCAAGGATGTTGGCAGCATCAGTTGGTTGCGTAATTTTCATGCCAATGTGCTGTAACTTAGAGCAGATCTGGGTGTTGCCATTGAGATTTTTGACATAGCTATAGAATGCTTTGTGGTTGTCCCTAGAATCAGTGGCAATTTTGTTTTCATAGCTAGCTTTGGAGGATCTTATAAGGGATCTCAGCTTCTTACTGAGGCTGACCAGGGAACTCCTCCACTCATGGGATTTTACTCTCTTTTGCAACAGTTTCTTCCTTCTGTTGTAGAGTTTGTTTATGGCAGGGGACCACCAGATTGGCTTCTTTTTTTTGGAGGATAGCTTCTTGGTTCTGTTTGGAATAGCACTATCCATGCACTCGTGTAAATGCTTATAGAGTGCATCTGTGTAGGATGCAGCAGTCGTAACTCTATTGTCCATCTGCATGGGTGTCATGAAGTTCGCCACTTCTGTCTTAAGAAGCATGAAGTTGGCTTTGGAGAAAGTTTTTACAATGCTTTCCTTAAAGGAGGTGGGGGCGGGATGTGGATATCTAGGGTGATTAGCTTATGATCAGATCTGACCAACAAGGAGTTGACTTCAGGTGTGGAACACCAGTCACTCATGTTGGTAATGACTAGGTCAAGGATATTGTTGCCCCTGGTAGGGGTGTGGATAAGTTGATCCAGGGCATTTAAATTTATGAATTCCAGAAAGCATTGAACAAAAGAGATGATACATGAGTAGTTTTCCCAGTTAATGGTGGGGTAGTTGAAACTGCCCATTATTAGGGTGTTTGGTTGAACCCTAATATTTTCCAGTATATCAAGAAAAGAGGAGTGGGAATCCTGGGGCATGGTGGGAGATCTGTAGCAAGCTACAATTTGGATTGCAGTTTTGCCCAGAGTTAGTTGCACTTGGACAACCTCGAATGCATTATGCTGAGCAACTAGCCTGGAGGTGTGGATATCCTTAATGAATATGGACACATCTCCGCCTTTGGTGTTCCGGTCAAGGTTAGGTGGCCGAAAAGTGTGGTATGAGTTATAGCCTGGTAATGCAAGGGTGTTTGCTGGAGCCTTGAACCAGGTCTCAGTCACTGCACAGATATTGATGTTCTCCATTTTAAGGAGTGCCTCGAGAGAGTGCATTTTGAGGTTTAGACTTCTAGCATTGAGGAGCATTACCCTCAGTTTTTGCTTGTCTTTTCCTGTTACAGTGGTGAATTTGTCATTTGAACTTTGCCTAAAAAAGGAACTATAGGGGCAACAAGAGCCTTAGCCAGTATCCGGAATCCAAGGGGGTGACAGGTACAGGCCATCTCTGGCAAAGCATTGTGGTCTGTCAACCATGTCGTCCCAGGCAGACAGATACTGGATCCCCTTAGAATGACACCAGAAGCTTAGCCAATTGTTGAAGTCAATCATTTTGTCCTTGTACTGTGGTAACATTCTGGGTGATGGCAGGATGCTACTCAGGGCTAGGGTCATACCTGCCTTGACTACAAGATCGAAGAGCTCTTCCATGTCTCTTTCATGTAGTCCAGGGTGGTATGTCTCAGGTTATTCACACCAACATGGACAATGACAGAGTCATATTTGCACTTGTTGTGGAGTGACCTGAGTGCATGGGTTATTTGGCCGATCCTGACACCTGACAGGCAGCTGACAGTAACCTTCTCCTTGTTTAGCCTAGTGAGTGGAACATCAGTGTGCCTGACTATAGAGTCACCTATGACTAGTGTATCGGGCATGCTGTTTTGCCTTATGGACTGTGGTTGAGTGGCACACTGAGTCTGTGGGCTATGTGTCACTTGGGTTGTGTTGGGGGGTGAAGGTTGCTTGTATTTCTGCTTTCAAGGTCTCTGTTGCTTGAGTAGATTATTATTGAGAGCCTCTGTGAATGTTTTTGTGTTTCTATGTGTGGATTTTGGTGGTGTAGGTTTAGTGGGACTATGTGATGAGTGTGGTGTGGTGCAAGTGTTTACCTTTTCCTCCTGGCTGTCAAGTTCAGTCTTGGTTGGAGAGAGCTTTACCCCCAGTTTGGTTAGATAAGTGCATCTTTCACAGGTTGTGGTGTTGGGTGGTAGGAGAAGAGGGTTGTCTTTGTACATGAGGTAGTTGCTACATTGCCCCAAGATGCCCAGATTCATCACATAGACAGGAGAGAACACTGGGAGCTGACTCTTGGACATGCCTGAATAAAAAACTACTTTCCTCTAGACAAGTGAGGAAAGTGAGTATAAGAGCTGCTTTTCTCTAAGCAAGTGAGGAAAGTAAGTACAAAAACTGTTTTCCTCTAGTTAAAGAGGAAGGTTGAGTGCTATAGTAATTTGTAGCTTATTTAGTGCTAACAACAAGGTCTGAACAATTGCTGAGCATGAATAAGCAAATTCAAGTGGTAAAATTAAGAATCTGTACCTGGATCTTGTGGTAGATAGGCTACCTACGGCTTACCACTCCCACTGATAAGCTAGAAGGCTGCCCTCCAACATAGAAAGTCTTGGGGGGCTCAGAAGCTTGCAGACAGTCCTGGATACAGCAAATCTGTATCTGGACTAGACTAGTTACAGGAATGATGGGAAACAAGTGCAAACGCAGGCTTTTAAACCAGAAAGTTGAAAGAGATGGCTGATTCTGATACATTTCACCTGCCAGCTATGCTAGTTCTCCTTGATTACCTTCCTACTGCTGTTTTTCCTTCCCATTACCTTCCTGTTTAAGCTCCAAGGTGCACCACACAAACCCCGTGCTCAGATGTGATTGGTGCTACTATTTCCTGTGTTTTTTTTTTTTTAAACCTGGTGCATGGTGTGCACACCCATTTAGGCAATGTAAATACTGCTAGGTAGCTTCAGACACAACCCCTTCCTTAGCTATGCTTAGCGAAGGGCAAACACAGGCCACATAGCTCCAATAAGCTTACAGCAGTCATGACACTCCTCCTTATGAGGTCATCTAGCTCTTAGAATTAGACCATGGTGTTATTGCACCTACACGGTTGGGTACAAGCTAACACTGAAGGAAAATCTATGCTTAAGTATCATTCCCCTCATTTGCATAAAACTGATTGCTAATGCATGGTTACAAAACCAACACTCAGCCTTCCTCCTTAGCAACCACTATTCCATGGTCTTGTTGTGTTATGCATGCCATTGGCTATTATGGCAAAATGATGATTTTGGTTTAAAAGCTTATTTCCAGCTTTTTTTCGGGCCGATCCCGTTTGTGCACTGCTGTCCTACGCTTAAACAGCCGAAATTGGCCCCCCAAAAAGTTATTTTTTATAATTTTGAAACTAGTTTTCATGCTTATAGCCATATATTTGGCCACTGGCATGCCTAATCCTTATAATACATGATTTTTTATGAGCTGTCATGCCTCTGTTTTGTAGATTGCAGAAATGTATTCAGCTACTGGCTGAATATATTTCTGTAGTCTACACTATTCCTACACGGACACCTGCCTGCTTCCTGGATCACTAATTCACCTCATTTGCATGTTTTTCTCCAGCAAATGAGGTAATTAACATACAGGGGCTATGTCCATGCAGGAATAGTGCAGGAGTGCTCGTGCACCTCCCGGGAGCTCATTCCTGGAGCGCACGTCGGCCATATTGCCTGCAGCAGCTCTTGCACTCTTCCTGCACACAATGCAGAGCTTGCTGAATCCTGGGGTCAGTGCATACAGCATTAGTTGTGTTAATTGCTACAATCTTATGGTATGACACACACATTTTTTTCCATACTGCATTAAGGTTTTAAGCAGTACCATTACAGGAATGAAATGCATGCAGTTAAAAAGTGTCATAAGTGTTGCACACACCTTTTTTTTTTTAATAACGTATTCTCCTTCAAGTTAAACATCCACCTGTTTTTCTGAAGTGCACATTTTAAGTAACAGAAATGTCATACTTGATTCAGATTAGGTCATGGTCAAATGTGCCATGGACATTTCCTGAAGATAGGATAGGTGATGGTTAAAGTGATTTTGAAGAGGGACTGTCATGAATGCTGGATGGTGAGTCGATCAAATATTGTGACCTACTTAATGCAGGTGATCCTGCAGGCCCTAATTTGGCAGTTCTGCTAGAACATTATTGGATCCTCAAATAATAGGTCCTGCTAGGTGAAGATGAGAAGCACTTGTAGTCTCATGTGATTTGTCCCCACATATCTGGACAGTAAACCATCTTTTTCCCCCTTTCAGGACTGACTCTTGCTTGAGTCTGATAAGTCCAAATTAGTATATGAATGGTGGCAGCCATGGATCCTTGTGTGCCACCATACTACTCATCAGTGTGACCATGGCATTATTGCTACTCTGTGCCATGTAGTACTGGAAATCCTCACGTATGCTCACAGGGACTCTGACCATGCTGACTCTGTTGCAATGTTCTGAACACTAACAATATCACAGCATATTTCCTATTGGGTAGTCAATGATTTAATTGTTTCCTGGGGTAACTATAATAAATTCCTGCACCTAGTCCCCTTTGTAAAGGTGTCCCTCTGGACAGTCTTATCTCTAAAGTTCAGCCATCATCCTGTTCATCTTGGGTTTGGAGATATTGGTGTAGAAGTGTATGGGTTTTCTCCTTATACAAGTACAAGTGTAATGTCAGCATGTGCCTGACTTTGTGATGCAGTCTTACCTCCTCTAGAGTAAATAACATATTGTGAGGTGTGAGATCTTGCTATTAAACTCATGGACTATGTGTCACTTCCCTCAGGCTGCCATTCCGCTGCTGCTATCCCCCAAGTTTATTGGTATAGTGGAACTGTTTGTTTCTGCTGCTGACCCTATAAAAATGATTTAAAAGCATTAATAATAAAGAAATGGCATACACTACTGTGTGCTTATTAAGGAGGTGTGGGGCACACTTACCATGCCCACTGCCTTCAAGATCATTCTGTGTAGATGTAGAAGGTTCAATTATTATTAGTAATTGACGTGGTTAATGTAATCATTCATTATCAGCATTCAGTTCTGTAGATATATATATATATATATATATATATATATATATAAATAACTTTTTTAAACCAACCTTCTGGAGCATACAAGCATTTCTGCTGCAGATGTTGGTAGTAGCCAGTGTCCACATTACCTCTGATTATTCCAGTGTCATTATCTTCTGTGTCATAGTGACCCCATAGAAAGACAGGAGGCATTCCTTATCTGGTGTTAAAGGGATAATTGTTGGAGACCCCCTGTACTGGTACATGCAATGGCATTTTACTTTGCCTTGCTTCTGTCATGTCCTAGCATATAATTTGCCCTCTTTTTGCACTTTGTTAATGAGTAGTTTCTTCCACTTACTGCATTAATGTCCGGGGCAACTTGATTCCAGGCTTTTGTCCTCTCTGCTTGTTTTGGACTCCCCTTTACCAAATAGATATTTACCAGATGTTCTAAGATTGCTATGAGGATGTCGTTTTCCTCATGGCTGAAGTTGTCCTTTCTGTGCCTTGATCCCCTGTTTTACAAAAATATGCCACAGCAGTACACAAAAGACTTTTGATATAATCATTGGTCAAACAGCACAATAAAAAACATTGCATAACTGAAGGTGTTTGCTAGAAAAAATATGTGTACCTTCAAATATGTATCTATAATATTATTATAACAATGCAAAAGAAAGCATAAACCTATCTGGACATAAAACTGCATCTGTATACAAATGTACAGAGTGTTTATGTGATAACATAAGCGTCTCATAAATGCAAATGTAATATATGAATGAGTAAAATAATAATGTGTGTATATATATATATATATATATATATATATATATATATATATGTCTAAAAACCAGATATACATCTGCACGAGTATGCTTAAAACTATTTTTCATATATATAATGTACATTAACACAAAAACAAAAAAATATTTGAATTGCCACTTAATTTCATTTAGTATTTCATTATCTTTGGTAATAGTTAAAGTACATGCAGAAAGTCTTTGTGAAGAAAGGATTTTGTTTGTGTAGGCCAGAAAAGTATTTCTTGTATAGTAATGATATAAAACAACACTAACTGCCCATACAAAATGGCTGAACTCAGACAGGCCCCAAACCCTAGTCAGAATAGAGTTAGGGGAGGGTGGTAGGAGTTGCAGTGACAAGTGAATGACCAGCACATACTTTAATGAAAAATAACCAGTTGTATTACTTCTGTACATATTTTAAACCATTCCCTTATTTGCTTAGAATCATTAGGCAGAAAATTATCCAAGCACACATTTTGTATAGCTAAGGAGCTGAAAAAAATAATTGAATTGCCAAATTTTTCTGTGTGTGTTCACCTTCTGCCTAAACACAATTCAGAGAGTGTTATATGCAAAGCATAACATTTTAAAACACCATTCCACCAAACAGACAAGCTATTCACAACTATAAAAGTGAAACAATTATTTATAACTTTCAATAAAGGGAAAATTGACAACATGAGAATTCAAATAGTAATAAATATTTAAACAAATGCATAGTAAGCAAGTTCAGCAGTGAATGAAATGCCTTACATAGTAGTACTAGTGATATCAATAATATTTAGGAAAACACAGATGAAATACATAAAACCAGCAGTTAATTTATGTCTTCTTTTTCTAGTCAATGAGGAAATAAATTACAGTTGCCATCAGCAGGTTAGAAGAACAGCTAGGCTGGTTGCAGCCACAAGTAGGCATGAATAAAGTAATAAATAGTATGGTGTGTTTAACTGATTTCACTTTCTTTCGGCTTTTCCTGGTTAGGGTTCGCCACAGCGGAACTCCGGTCCGCTAATGATTGGTAGTGGATTTCTATGTACTGGGTTACCAGCCCTGACACACAGCCTTCAACAAAGGCACTCCCCATTCACGTATGCCTCCACACAGAAGACGGTCTAGCTGGGAATCGAACGGGACGTCTTGCTATGAGGCGACAACGCTACCACAGCATCACCACTGATTTCACTAATATATATATATATATATATATATATATATATATATATATATATATATATATATATATATATATATCATTATATCATTAATATATATAAAGAAATAATCTATAAAGGGTGGTAATTGAAGGACTATGGTGCATTCAGTACAATACTGCAACCAAATGTAAGGGATGTGTTAGTATATAGGTTTACTATCATTTGTTCGAACGGCAAAACATTTGCTGTTCGAAACAACAAAAAGTAATACCAAACACGAATAGTCCAAATGGCCACAGTGTTGACCCAAATGATCAACACATTTGAGTCGACATTGTTACCAAATCCATCACGTGATAGCCGTATAGATGCTGCACCCCCCACACCCCTCGCTACTAATGCATTCTAACTCTGAGATCACACTACAGTGGGGATATGGATGAATTTCCAATCCCCACTTTACCGCAATCTCCGTGCAGATAGTCAAATACACTTATGCAAATGCACTACTGCATTTGCATAAGTGTGTTCAACTATCCCATCCATTTCAGTTTTGTGCACGACATTCTGATTTTCAACAGCAGTGCTGCCGACAGACTGTCATTAGCACAAACAATAGTAAACTTAGCATATAAGTGCACTATTCTGGGCCAGATTCATGAACGGCCAATTTCTGTGCTGCTATCATGTGTGTGTTGTGGATTTTGTATTCATAAATGGCTCTATACATTGTCTAGAGCCTTTAAACAAAGGTAAACTGCAGAGTATGATAACAAAAGCATAATCAGATGAATTACATGCAAATGAACCAATCCAATATGGTAGAGCCATTCAGGAAGCTACAATTTAACTATGTAGGGATTGTGTATTCCTTTGCCATGAACAATAAAACCTATTGGAATACAGCCACCATTGCACTTAGAAAAAGAAGCAATGTGAGGGGCTGTTCTTGCATGTGTATGTGCAACAGGCCCAAATCAATGCTGCTGATAAACTTCATCCAAGGAGAAGAAAGGTATTCAGATCCCATTTAACATACCATGGACTGCATGATATTGAAATAGCAGAGCAATACATAGTTGATAAGGAAAAAATACAGGAAATCTTTAACTTCTGTTGTCCCCACCTCAGACCCAAGGGAAATCAAGGAAAACCTATACCAGTGGAAACTATGTGCAGCATTAAGGATATTAACTATTGGTACAATCCAGAAACTCACAGGGGATCTGCTAGGGTTGTCACCGACAAAAACTCCCTGAAGGTACTTGGAACTAAAAAAAAATGAAAACTAGAATACAAACTAACTCAGAAAAAGGCATGAAACCCTTTCTTCATCCACAGAGCACTTCTGGCAAACAATAAAACAACTAACCAGGAAAATCACTGACAAATCTTATATAGATAGCACTACATTTCTAAACAAATATTAACTCCTTCTGCACAAATTATAAAAAAATGTATGCAGAATACAATATAAAAGCTGATAACTACATCAAAAACAAAGCAACTTCACAATCACAACTCCATTTCTATCCATTGACTGAGCGCAGCACTGCATTTTGCTTTGCAGAAATCACAGCTAAGAAACTAAGAAACATATTTTGAAACTAAGGACTACTTTGGGCACCCCTTGCATCTTGCATTTCTAAAAATAGTCGTAGCTCTTATAACAAAGCCCATTACTCACATTTGCATCCACTGTCTAACATGAAACACAGTCCCCCAGCAATGCAAGCACTCCATCATCATACCCCTTCCTAAAAGTTCTACCATCAAAGAATATAACAACTAAAGACTCATGTTGAACCTCTGCCCACTGGTAAAAATTCTTGAGAAAATACTATATAAGCATCTATTAGACCATATAAGCAGTTGTGGCCTTCTTACTGATCAAAACCAGAGCTTTTGAAATGCTTTCAGTGCCATGCTGCAATATACTGTCAGATATGTCATATGCTCCAGTATTAATGAAGGACTAATTACTGGTGGGCTCTTTGTTAAACTGACACAAGCCTTTGAAACTTTTTTTTTTAAATTCTCACTTAAGTCATATCCAGACATACATTTATATAAAAGAAAACAAACCATGTTAAAAGATTTCCAGTTGAAAACATTATATATCACATATATTTTATATATTTAGTATCAATTCAACAGTACAGACTGTAAATTGATAACTTCCTGGCTTCCCTTAAGCCTCACTCTTCATCCAAAACATTATTTTGCATGCATTATTACCACAATTTCAATTTTTCTGTGCTGTGTAATTTGCTCCTACCCTTTTCTGAAAATCCAACTTCCAATTCTTTTATCCCTTTTACAATATTCAATACTGCAAATACAGTTGGTTTAGACTTTGATTTCCATTTTCTAGTAATTGCTTTTTTAGAAGCCATCAGAATTAAAAAGGCCTTACAATTTCTAGACAATTTAGATCCTGTATCCCAGTTCAACAAAATAATTTCCTTAGAAACAGCCATTTGCTTACCCAATATTTCTGTTAGGGATTTTTTAAAGTCTGCCAACTCATTACACTCCCAAAACAAATGTTCCCAGTTACCTCTTTCTTCCCCATCCCAACTGCAGCATTTGCCATCTACCTGAAGAAAAATACTTTGAAGTCTGTGTGGGGTATGGAAATACCTATGCAAGTACTTCCAAGCAAACATCCTAAATCTTTCAGACTTTGATGCATATTTGGGAGCCATACATATGTCTTCCCATTGTTTTCTTGTGAATTGCCTATGCAATATCTTTTCCCATTCTTTTCTAACCTTTTCTTATTGATTCCTATAGCTTTCATGCAATATTTTATTAATTTTCTAACAGCAGTTTCTTTTCTAGTTTCAATTATAAACTCTACCAGAGCAGGTATTTTACTCAGAATCCCCCTATCCCTTTCTCTTTGGCTATACACATATATCAATTCCGGATAAGAAAGACAGTCCAAATATCTTCTTAGCTTCTTCCATTTCTATTAGCTTTCCCTCTTTTGATATTTGATCCCAATACTTTGTTTCCTTTGCCATTTTTCTCCAGTAAATTCCAGTCTCATCTTGTCTGTTCTCTGTACACCTAATTGCAATAATCCCTATAAGCAACATTTCCTTTCTCTAGTTTTGTGCTCGCTTAGTTCTTAGAATATGTCCTGCTACTTTATGAATATATTTTGAATGGCTGCTGCTTTTCCCTTCAATGATCTGTATCCAAAATCCCACTATCTCCTTGCTTCTTGAATTTCCCTCTGCTTCATTGTTACCCCTTTTCACTTTTAATAGTAGCTTTCTGTTTGTGTTATGCATATGAGCCTTAACTGTGTAGCTTTAAAATACCCATTCAAATCAGGTAATCTTAATCCTCCTTGTTCTATTAGAAGGATCACCTTATTCCACTTAACTTTTGTATTCTTCCCCTCCCAGATAAAATACTTGAACTCTTGAACTCTTTATTGATTAATCAGTTACTGTCCACAGCTTCTCCTCTGAATGATAAAAATATGCCTGACCTGTGTATAAAATAAAGGGACTAAAACATTTTTACTGCTTGTATCTTCCTACCCTTATCCAAAAACAAAAGCTTTTGTTATTATCTTTTTTTTTCCTTCCTCTATATCATTAGCTGCCATAATAGAATCCTTTATAATCCATACTCCTAAATACTTAATTTTATCATGTACACATAAATATGGGTATTGGAAGAATTCATGTGTGGGTACATAGCTTGCCGATATAACCTTTGTTTTGACTCCATTAATTTTATATCTAGAAAAGATTTGAAACTATCTCATGATATTACGTAATGGGATGCCCTTTTCTGGTTTTATCAGGTATAAAACAACATAGACTGCAAATAAAGCCAATTTTCTTTATTTCGAAACCAATTATATCCTTGAATTTTGGAGTCCTTTATTAGAATGCTTTTTATTGTCCCTGTGTCATTAGCAAGGTGATACACACACACACACACACACACACACACACACACACACACACACTCTTGCATCTCCCCCCCATTTCCTCCACACGAACACACTATGAGCAGCACACACACACACACACACACACACACACACACACACACACACACACACACACACACACACACACACACACACATGCACACACATACACACACAGTATTGCATCTCACTACATCATCTCCTCTACACACACATTCTGCAAGCGGCCTTAACACACACACACACACACACACACACACACACACACACACACACACACACACACACACGCACACACACGCACACACACACACACACACACACACACACACACACACACACACACACACACACACACACATACACACACTTACCTTCCATTTCAGAAAATCATTTGAGGTTGATTTGGTGATTCCTGCTACTTCTTCTGGTACCTCATCATCAAAATCACCAAAACCAGCTTCAACTGTTTTTCTGAGATCAGCTTGTCTGCATTTTTTTTGCAAAGTTTTCACTCTTCTTCCTTATTTTTTACTTTTTAGAGTGACTCAATAAAAAGTATTATTTTTTTTAAAAAAATATTTTTTTATAGTTTTACTTTCTTTGCCAATGACTCTTAATATAAAGCAGATAACAAAGGAGAAAGAGGACACACCTAACTGATTCCTCTGTTCAGACAACTTGTCAGAGAGGAACCCTTCCACTTTAATTTTTGCCTCTGATACCTCATATACCCCCCTAAATAACCTTATCATTGTATCAGGGAATGCAAATGATTCCATAGCCCCACTCATACAATCCCAGATTACTCTGTCAAATTCTTTCTCTACATCAAGACCCACCACCAACAATGGTATTTTCTTACATTCTGCTTCTCTCTAGATCATCATTGATCTGTTAATGTTGTCAGATGTTTGCCTGTCCCCCACAAAACCACACTGATCCATGTCTATCAATTTTGGCATTCTTTTTAGCTATTATGCATATAAACACTTTATAATCATGGCTTAAAATTGAAATTAGTCTATAAGAAGCTGGGTCTGATGGGTATTACAGCCACCACAGCTTTCTTCCAGGATGATGGTTCTTCCCCTCCTTTTAAAATGCTGTTAAACAAAATCTTTCAACTCTTTATCACTTTCTTCTCTCCTAGCTTCCAAACTTTCATAGAAATTCCATCTATCCCTGAGAGTTTCCTACAGCTTGATTGAATGTCACTATTTTTATCTCATCTCTTTCTGCCTTAACTGCTAATTGTTGAGCCTTATCTAGCTCTAACTTTGGCATACTTCTTCCATAAGTATTTACATTTGTGCTCTTTTTGGACTTCTCACATTTCTTTGCTTTATAGAAATGTTCATACTGTTTCTGAAATATCTCTACATACCTTTACAGGATCTCTGGTTATTTTTCTTGTTATAGGCTCCCTAAGTTTGGCAACAGCCCTTTCCACTTTCTGTTACCTAAATCATTATGCTAAAAGTTTTTGTGCCCTGGAGTTATTACCAAAAACAGTTGCTTAACAGTAATCTTTCTAAATGCATGCATATTATCTAGATAATTCCTTAGTTTCTCTTTAGGACACTGCAGTTGCATCTCTTCTTGTTCTGTTAGAGTCCCTTTATTCTGCAATACTTTGTCAACCCCTCAAAACAACATCTCTCTTTTGCTTTTATTTCTACCCTATTCTTAAAGTCCACTTTCATTTTATTCCCTTTCTAGCTATAACTTCTCAAGAAGTTCCTTATAACTATCACATAAAGCTTTTAAAACTCTTAATCAGAATTTACTACTTCATAAAGTAAGTAAGCTTAACTTTGGTCAAAGGACAGTGCAAGTGTTCAAAAGCTACATCACAAACAGAATATTTTAGGTATATGCTAATAACACCTATTCAGAATCTAGTATGGCCAGCATAGGGGTACTGTCCTTTGTCTTCTCTTATTTTCCCTGTTTATAAATGACATTAGAGTGAACCTCCCAAAAACAGTCTCACTATGTATGTTGATGATATCCTATTCCTTATTTCCAACAAAAAATTAAGATCTACAAAGAAAATATGTAAAACAAATTCCTAAATCTCCAGTAAAAATCAACTCATCATTAACCTAAGCAAATCTAGCTTGATGCTTTCTCTGTTCATCAAAAACTTTCAGAGCTTCTTATAACTGAAATAAATGACAAATCAAACAATGTCATACTCCATGTCATACCACAGAAGTATTTGTGGGTCACTTTCAGTCCCACTCTGTTACCCCACATACTGAGACGTAACAAAACACTTACTCAGTTGTGGCTTTGCTGCCAAATATGCAATGCCCTTCCACTCATAGCTCACCAGTCATACCCACAAATGTCCTTATACCCACATTGTAGTGCAATCTGCCATTACTGTAACTGCAGTCTACTAACAACATTCAGAATCTCTAAGGTACTGAAAACTGGCACTTTGGCAACAAAAGACATCAATGCAATCTCATACGTGGATTCATCTGTCCACTTGTACATGCTTGGTTCATAGTTATTCTTAGTGCCATGATCTTTTAAAATTGCAAATTTATAACAGTATCCTCCACTGTGTTTCACTCTTAATTTAAGGGCCCAGGGATACACACTCAGTGGCTCTAATGAGGGTGGTCCAACCTTCATAAGACCACAATTCAAAATCTCTATAGGCAAAGTTTTTTTTTTTTTTTGTAGTACTGTCTCTGGCATTTGGAATAATCTTCGGTCTGAAATAAGAACTCAATAAACACAAGTAGCTTTCAAGCAGAAGTCAAAGAACATTTTCAAAATGAGGTAAAATGTAGTTGCTTTTGCACTATTGGATAACTACTTTCAAACTTCCTCATAATCTAATAAATTATTATCTTGTATAAACCCTCTTCATATTAGTTGGTGTTACATAATTTGCTTATAAGATATATACTCTCTTTACTCCACACTGTACTGTTCACTGTAGCTTTGCATTACCAAATGTTGAATTTCTGTACTTTTGGTTAAACAGTGGCAAGTAAATGAACATTAATACATTACTAATATTCATTATGTACTGTAACTGCGGTGGTGGTGCTGTGGTAGCGTTGTCGCCTCATAGCAAGACATTGTCCCGTTTGATTCTCAACTAGAGTGTCTTCTGTGTGGAGGCATATGTGAATGGGGCGTGCCTTCGTTGAAGGTTGCACATCAGGGCTGGTAACCTGGTACGTAAAAATCCACTACCGACCATTAGCGGACCGGAGTTCCACTGTGGCGACCCCTAACCGGGAAAAGCCGAAAGACACAAACAAATTGTATCGTATTTCTTTACTACTTTTCCTACTGGATACTGTATGTATCTAATTACTGCTTTATAACAGTTGCTCAACTTGAGTCTGGGTTATGGCTGAAAAGGCTCAGTATACCAGCACTTCTACTGAGTTAGCAAATTGCAATAAATGAAAAATATTGCTTATAGCTGACAAAAGGAGATTTTAATAAAACAGTATGTTTTCTATACTAATATGAGTTGGTAATAAAGAGAAAAGAATCTAATTCTGCATTTGCACACTCATGCAACAAACAGCACAGTAGAAAAGTCATATGTTTCTCTGCTTCTCAGGTAAGAGTAGATTTTTAACTTGGTATCTCTTTTTCTCAAATGTTCTTCTTTTCTTTCACACATTACATACTTTTGATAAAGCCCTCTTCATTCCTTGGTGACACCAGTGTCTGCTTTGTACTTCCTGGAGCTTCTGTAAACTATCAATACAAATTCTTCTTGTTGCAGGGATGGTGTTGGTAGTACAGTAGACAATTTCACAGTGTTGCAACTCCATCTCTCATAATATTTTCTGTACCTGCCTAAAGTATGGTTTTGCTGTCTGAAATCATTCTGTATCAAAGATAGATGTTTTCTAAATAATCTTGTAAACAAGTCTCCACTCCAGACCCATACATGACTGGGGACACAATGAAATCCTTATTTATTTATTTAACATTTGTTTACCGGGAAAGTCCAACTTGGAATGAAGCCAATTTTCAGCAGATACCCAGGGAGAAACCCACCAGATGCATGTCTTTGTAACATGGGAGGAGACTGGAGCACCTGTAGAAAACCCAAACGAACGCAAGGATGATTTGCAGACTCCACACAGAAGGTACCCCAGCTTAGAATCAAACTGGATAACCTCTTGCTGTGAGGTGACAACACTACTGCTGCACCACTGTGCCGTCCAGGTGCAGGTCCTAGTAGGTCATGGCCTGCTTGAGATCTATTATAAGCTGTATATAGGTTAGGGTCCCATAAAACTGTTTTGATATTGCAGCCTCTCAAAAAGAACCCTTAGCAGGTTGTAGATGAAGTTGCACAATGACTTGACCAAATGAAGACATCATGTTTCTTTTACTTGTTCTTTATTCCAATAGTTATGGTGTCAGATTTTTGTTTTGTGGTTGACATATAATGCAGTATATCATAGTGGATAGCTATGACTAAATTATTTTGTACTTACAACTTCTGTACACTGAAGAAACTTCATACAAATATTGCCACCTCTTTGGTGTTTAATAATATCTATATATGCACACATTGTGCAGGACCCCTGATGGTCACCCCAGGATATGGACAAGATTATGGTTTGCAATAAACACTTGGCCTTTACTGTTATAAAATGTTGTTATCCTCACTAGACCATCATACATTGAAGGTGGTGAAATGCATGCTCCCACAGATCCTTGTTAAAGGTTTGGTTTGCTTGGCTTAGAATTTATCCTCCTGTGCAATATTATGTCATGTTCTAGAATATCCTTCTGAGAAACCAACATTCCGTGCTCTTGTTAAATTGATAAGTTTTGCTAGTTTCACAATAAATTCAGAAACTATATATTTTGAAACATCTGCAAAGATGCTTTACTCTGCAATGTTACGTAAAACCCATTGTCATTCATTTTATCATCACCCATGTTAAAACCCTCAATATTTTCACAACATAATGAAGGTACCCTTCTTATAATTTTGTATGCCTTAGCTGCCCTAAAATTTAACCAGCTATTACACTTAGATGGCAACCCAACTTATTTCACTTAAACAGTTTTGTTTCTTTCTGGGGAAACTATTTTTTCAACCCTATACATATTATAGAATGAATCATCCTTGTTACTTGTTCTCATTCATAAAAGATGCATCTTATTCCATTAACACTGTCATTTTTTGATTCATACACAAGTTTGGATATACATTCAGAAATAAATACTGCATTTGTAAGCTCTGCCTTATAACTCTTGCTTCATGACATAGACACTTCATTCAAAAGTTGAAATATAAACTGCTTCTTCTCTCTGTATATATAAAGATACAAATATTTTTCACACATAGATAGAATTAAAAGCAGTCATGTCAACCAGCCTCATTATGATGAATTAATGATCGGACTCATTATAAGACCTTTAAAATATCAACACATTTTTTTAGAAATACCTGGAAATTAGCATTAAAAAATCAGAGCCTTGATATATATATATCTACCTACACACACACACACACACACACACACACACACACACACACACATATATATATATATATATATATATATATATATATATATATATATAAAATTCTAGACTCATGTGACACTTTTTGTGAAAACCTCTGTAGCACTTTTGCCAGACATATTTTTAAATGCCTACATAGTTAGACAGGGCATCAATAACTTTTAAACAAACCAAAACTCAACATTGCATTTTGAAAGACCTAACTTATCAATGGCACCAGTGTTTTGCTCTATATCTTTATTGTTCAGATTCACCCTGCTTCTAAGAAAGTCACCTTTAGATAAAACATTAAACTAAGTGCTTATCTGCCTGAGATGGTGAAGCTCAGGTAGATACAAAAGATTCAGTGCCACCTATCGAAAAACATATTTTTAGTTCCCAGACAAAATTTCTTTTAGTTATGTGAATGCCATCTTATGTTTTTTTCAGAAAAGATGCTGTTGGCCTAGTGTGACTAACCCTTTTGATAAAGTATAAACAAGCAAAGAAATTAGTACTTTGCAGGTTTGTGCATGACATAATAATTTTGTCATGATAACCCTTTTGATGTTTAATTGCAGGTGGTCTTTTTTCCTTCTTGGAGTTTATCATAAAACCTTTGAACACCTTCTAAACTGCCTGCCATTTATAGGAAATAATAATAAAAATTTTCAACAAACTATTCATCTTGACTTCAACACTGTACTAAAAATAAAATGCAGTACTCTTCAATTTCAATAAAATTAAATGATATTATAAATCATACAGTGGGAGATATACTTGTTTCAGTTAAAATGCACAAAACTTTTGCAACATTTTTTTTCATCATAACTTACTTATTTCTTTCCATTTTGATGACCGGGGAAGTCCACTGGGCCCAGAGAGCCCATTTTCAGTGGAGGCCCGGGGAGAAAAGCTCCACAATATAAAATACAAGTAAAAATACAAAATACAATTAAAACTACAAATGCAGAATACAAACTCAAATACAAAGAAAAACATTAACAATAATAACATAATAATGACGATCAAAAATATCATGTAGTGAACAGTAATATGTTTGAAAACATGTTTATAATAACCTGGTGGAACACACCAAACATTCCAAGATGAATAATGGTTGCTATTTAGATAGAAATGTATTAAAAGCACCGACCAGTAAATAGAAAACAGGACCAGGTCCCTTCTTCGCTAGTAGACTGAGTTTATTTGGCCAAATAAACTCAGTCTACTAGCGAAGAAGGGACCTGGTCCTGCTATTTAGATAGGTCTGTGGGCAGTATCAGTTCTTATATGTTAAACAGTGATAGTGTAAAATAGATGGAATATAGCTTGGTAATAGAAGGAGATTGTAGGGCTAGAAGGGAGGTATGAGAAAGTAAGGGATGGGCTAGGTTGGAAGGATGAAGGTACATTTCCATTTAAAGGAAAGGTAGGAATGAAGATATATTTTAAAGTTTTTCCATGTTCTGCATTGTCCTTAGAGTAGGAGGAAGAGAATTCCATTTTTTGGCTAGGGAAAAAGAGAGGAGTAGTTGTCCGGCTGAGCAGTTAGGTTTATGAACACTAGGTTTTGATTTTCAGATCTGAGAGTTCTATTTTGAAGGTAGGGGGAAAGATGTTTGAGAGAGCAGGGTATTTAGTAGGGTTGAAGAGTAGCCTATGAGCTGTGATCAGTTGGAGGTAATCCACATATTTTGGAAGTTCTAACCACTTTAGAGCAACACAGTGATGGGAGAAGTATTTGGCATTAGTGGTGAATTTGGAAATTTTGTTATACTTGGAAGTAATGGAGGTTGATAGGTTAGTTAGCAGGGGAGCACTGCACATTAGGAAGGGAAGGAGGTAAGTTGAGATGAGAGTATGTCTAGTATGGGATGACAGGAAGTGATTGTTCCTGTAAAGCATATCGAGTTTTTGGTGGGTTTTTTAATGTTTTGAAGTATGTGGTTGTCAAATTTTAGATGGTCATCTATAATAACACCTAGTAATTTAGCATAGTGAACAACTTCAATAGGAGTGTTGTTTTGGCTTAGAACTTGGAAAGAGGTTTGTCAAAAAGGAAGGATTTTAAGGGTAGAAATATTAATGTTTTGGATTTATTGACATTTAGAGAAAGGTGGTTTTGAAGCATCCAGAACTTGGTGGTCGAAAAGGTGATCTGGGTCTTTGTTAAAAGTTAGGGGAGATTAGTGGCAGAGCAGACTAATGTTGAATAGTCTGCAGATTGGATTACTGTGGTATTGGGAATGGCAGAGTGAAAGATATTGATAAAGATATTGAACAGCATAGGACCGAGAATGGATCCCTGAGGTACGTCTGTAAGGGTATGGAGAAAAGAAGAGATGCTTTTTTGTCCATTTCACAGCCTGAGATCTATTGGGCAAGGAGCTTGAAAACCAGGATAGGGTGTTGAAAGATGGCTCAGAAGATGGGTATGGGAAACCGTACTGAATGCCATGGAGAGGTCTTAAAGCACTGTGGATACTACTTTCCTGGAATCTCTGGCATGACTGACTCTGTCAAGGAATGAAAGGAGAGCTGTTGTAGTACTAGGCCCTGGTCAGAATCCATGTTGGGTAGGGGTGAGAAGATGGTTTTGAGTTAAGAAGGGCATAAGTTGGAAATGAATGCATTTTTCTAGGATCTTGTAGATTTGGGAGAGGATAGGTACGGGGTGGAAGTTTGAGATATCGGTGTTATTGCCACCTAGGCCATGCACCACAGTTTGGGGACATAGGATTCCTGCATGGATCTGTTGATTAAGATGCTAATGGGATATATGATCCCATCAGCAGCAAGTTTGAGAAAATTTGAAGGCATGTTGTCAGGGGTATTAGAGTAGGTTTTTTTTTATTTGGTAGAGATGGGTTTAAGGTCGACGACAGGGAGGATTCAGGGTTGATAGGGGGTGGAGGTGGAGGAAATAGACAGCAAGAAGTGATTATTGTTAGGAAAGGGTTTTGTTAGTTCAGATATGGGGTTAATAAAGAAAGAGTTAAATAATGTAGCTAATTCTTGATCAGGTTGCTGGGGTCTGGGCAGGAATTGTTTTTGGTACCTGGGTTGAGAAGTGCGGTTATGGAATTCCAGAATTTTTTAGGGTTTTTTTGCATGGTTGGACTAGAGTTTGATGTAGTAAGATTTTTTGTCTCTAATGATTTGTTTTTTTACAAGGTTACTGAGCTGTGTGCATTGAAATAAGGTTTTGGGGAGTTTATTCTTTTGGTATAGTTTCCAGGATTTGTACCTGTGGTGCATAAGTTGTTTGGTGTCTTTGGTTAGCCATGGGGCAGTATTGATTTTTATTTTTGTTGTTCTTGTTGGTGCTAGAATATTTAGAGTATTTAGAAAAGAGGAATTAAAATACTCAATGGCATTGTCAAGAGGAAGGGATTTTAGAATGCTCCAGTTCATGTGTTTGAGGGAATTTGAGAATATGTTGGGGTTGAAGTTACTGGGGTTAAGTGTGTGTATGTAGTGGTGTTGGTATAGGGGGAGGAAGTTGAGTGAAGGGCAAAGGCGGGCAGGTGGTCGCTAATGGAGTCGAGAATGGTGCCAGAGTCAGTAATTTTATTTGGGTGGGAGACTAAGATCCAGTCAAGGGTTGAACGTGGGGATTTAACTTTACTGGGTCTGGTTACAGAATTAATTATTTGAGTGAAGTTGAAGAGATTGATAGATTGGGTGGGTGTTGAGTTATTAATGTTTTCCCAATTGATGTTCACATCACCTAGAATATATGTTTCATTGTTTATTTTGGTTGAAGCCCATAAGAATATTTCTTTAAGGATTGGGATGTTATTTCTGGGTGGAATATATAGTGAGATGATACATAATCTTTTATGATTACTCATTTTTAGTAAGCAAGCTACTAGTTCTGCATTAGCAAATTGAGGAATAGGGTTTGGGTATGGGAGTACGGTGAGTAGGGTAGAATAGATTATGGTGATGCCTCTACCTTTTTTGATTGTGCGATCACACCTGAGTGCTTGAAATTCAGGGGGAGGATTGTCAGAATCAGAAATATGGGGTTTGAGCCATGTCTCAGAGATGGCTACGACGATGGGTTGGTTGTGATTTATGAGGTATGTCCACAGTTTTGCATGCTGTGTTTGGCCATTGTCAAATGACTTTATGATTATCTGGGAGTTTAGTGCTAAATGTTGTGGGTTGAGGTCAGTATGGGGGAAGAGACATGTAAGTGTCAGACATCATACCCATCAGAATATGCATGATGCTGCAGTAGCTGCTGTTCTATCAGCTCTGTATGTTTGTAGGGACAGACTGTGACACATGTCCCTGTCACTTGACCTTTACTCCCATCCCTTTATGTATGGTGTTGTATGGCTCTTTGTTCTAAGGAGCTGTGAAGTATGGTAGGTCTGTAGCAGATAGAGTAACATACAGCTGCATATGCTGCAGCCTGCAGCTGCTGCGTTTTGTCTAGGTCTCATAGTGGGAGTGTGTACACATTGGTGGACAGCAAGCTGTATGTGTCACTGAGGTAGCCGTGTCAGCTCTGTCATTACAGCATTTGAGGCATGTGCTTAATTTTATTATTTTATTTTATTTTATTTTATTTTATTTTACATTTGTTCACCAGGAAAGTAAGCACAGGTCCATTTTCAGCAGATGCCCAGGGAGAAAAGCTTCAAATGCAGTAGAATACAACAGAAACACACTGACAAGATAAATCAAAGAGGAACTCTTTACAGTTGAGCATACTTAGCAGAAAGTAACATTTTTTAAAATAACTAATAGTGAGTAAATACTAAAATAGCTAAGAGTGAGTAAGTACTTTGTAGAATTTTTTATGTTTTTTTGCATAGAACTACAGGGGCTTTACCCTTGGGTAAACAAACAGAGAATGGGAGGTGGAGAGATGCCATTTTGTTGTTAGTCGAATCCCAGCAACAACGAACTGGTACGGGTTAACCTGGGGGTGCTGACATGGGCAAAGCCAGTTTTTTATGTAGTCAATTTTGAGAAGTTTTTTTAAATTGGGAAGTAGAGGTTATAGAGATTAAATTATTTGGGAGTGCATTCCAGGTTCTGGCAATAGAGCAGGCAAAGAGAGATTTGCCAGCCTCATTTTTATGTTTAATGACATTTATGTGGTTCAGATTAGTAGATCTTAAGGTTCTGGAGGCGGTGTAGGGGGGGATTAGTTGCTGAAGGGCAGGGATTTTATCAGGAATGTAGTAGAGCTTATGAGCAATTGTGAGTTGGTTGAGCAGGAGGAGTTGTGGAAACTCAAGCCAGTTCACTTGCTTGAGGGCTAGACAATGATGAGACTTATAGGTTCATAGGCTGGTACTAGGCTATCTGCCCGAAGGCATATATTAGCCCAGCCAAGTTGTGTGGTATTCACCACCCCTTTAGTAGTTCCCTAGACCCTTGTACTAGCAGCTAGTACCCTTGGCCCCTATCTAGTAGTGCTGTTGGTGTGATCCCCGGTGTGAACTTTCTGTTACCCATCCACTCATCAAGGTTCCTCTTGAAGAGTGATAGTGAGGAGCTCTGTCTTATGTAGATCAGGACCCTGTTCCATAGTAAAATAAGTCTCTGCGAAGGGAATCTATCCCTCCAGCATGTTCTATTCATTGTTGTGTTGAGGTTTATATCCCTAGAGCATGTAGCTCGAGTAGATTTAGTTTTGCTAAGATGGAGCATGTTCAACAATTCTGGGTTGGACATGGCTCTGTACGTTAGACAGAGATCACCTCTGAGAAAGCGGTATGCAACAGAGAACAGTCTTAACTTTTTCAATCGTGCTGCATAGGGCAGCTGTTTGAGGCCAGTAATCCTCTTGGTTAGGTACCTTTGTGGTCTCTCCAGCTGCTGGAGATGTCTAACCAGGTACATTCCAATTGGTGCATTGTACTCACTAATGGGTCTGATGAGGGAAGAGTAGAGGGGCACCATTACATCCTTAGATCTTGATGTGAACCCTTTCATGATCAGATGGGTCACATAGAAGGATTTTCTAACCACTTTGGCAACATGGTTATCAAAGGAAAGCTGACTATCTACTTGGGTCCCTAGATCCCTTATTTCTTCTTCAGATTTCAGGGGATTACCTCCTATGTTGTAGTTTGTGGGTACTCTGTTTTTTCCAAAGTGGATTACTACGCATTTTTTTACATTTAGCTTGAGACCATGGCTTTGACACCATGCATCAGTCTCATTTAGGCCCTTCTGGAGGATCTCCATGTCTGCCGGAGACTCTATTATAGCACCCAGTTTGCAGTCGTTCACAAACTTAGTCAGCTACAGCCCTTCCATGCTTGCCTGTACTTCTGAAAAGTATATGCCAAGCAGGAGGGGCCCCAGGACAGAGCCCTGAGGCACACCACTCATTACTGGTCTGGATTCGGACATAGATCCCACTACTCTTACTTTATGGGATCTGTCTGAGAGCCAGTTTGTGATCCATCTTGTGACATAAGGGTTTATGCCCAGGCTGGTGAGCTTATCAATAATACCTGAATGGGAAATGGTGTCAAATGCTTTAGCGAGGTCAAGGTAAGCCGTGTGTACCTCCTTTCCCTTATCTATAGCCTGAGTAACTGTCTCAAAGAAATCCACAAGGTTCAGGAGGCATTATCTGCCCTTGATGAAGTTGAACTGTGTGGGGTCCAGCGACTGGAGGTTCCCAATCTCTCCATTTATGAGTTCCATAATGATTCGCTCCATAGCCTTACAGATCAGACTGGTCAGGCTTATTGGTCGGTAGTTCCCAGGGTCAGTTGTGGCCCCACCCTTGTGTAGTGGGACCACCATTGCCATGCGCCATTCTATGGGCACATATCCCATGGAGAGGCTGAGACTGAACAGGGTATTAAGATGCAGGGTTAATTCCTTTTGGAGCTCGCGTATGACACAGCCTGGGACACCATCTGGTCCCATGGAGGCAGTGTTTTTAGCTTTAGATAGAGCCTTGTTAACCAATGTATCAGTAATAATTGGACTTACACAATCCCCTAGAACGGTAATAGGCCCTGTAGATGGTGGTGGTGGGGGGGGATTTGCACTGAACCTGTCAGCCAAGATGTTGGCAATGTCAGAAGGGTCAGTGTATTTTGTTCCATTTTGTACTAGCTCAGAACAGACCTGAGTGTTGCCATTTAAGTTTTTGACGTAGCCATAGAAGGCCTTATGGTTATCCTTGAGTGGCTTCGGTAGCAAACTTTGCAATCTTGTTGTAGCAAGATTCCATCTTGGTTAGTTCAGTGTGGTGAAGGTTGGATAAGATAGGGGAGGCATAAAGGAGAATGGCTAACAGATGGGTTCTTGCAATAGTGGCTTTGGTGTGTTTAGTCATGAACTGTCAGTTCCTATAAAGGAATCTGATCTTTTTGTTGACCTTCTTGATTGTTTGGGCTATATGTATGTTGAATTTCAGATTATTGTCAATTTCTATGATTAATAGCTTAGTGTGAGTTGTTGCAGTGATTAGGGTATTATCTTTAGATTTTATGGCAAAATTATTGTTTACTGGAGGAGATCTACCAGGGCAAAAGAGAATAAACTTGTTTTTTTGGGGATTGAGTATAAGTTTGATGTTGGTGAACCATTCTTTGGCTACAGTTAAGTTATTCTGGGTGATGGTATTTAGTTCATTCAGGGTGGGTGCGGCACATATAATAGTGGTGTCATCTGCGTATTTCACTATAGAAGCAGAGAGTGAGGATGAGGCTATCTGGTTAGTAAATAGTGAAAATAGCAAGGGACTGATGATGGACCCTTGAGGGACACCTATGGCTCATGATATTAAGGGGGAAAATTGATCTTGCCATAGAACTGCCTGTTGATGGTATGATAGATAGCTACTGAACCAAGATATGGTGGAGAAGCTTATGCTGAGGGTAACTAGGGTTTCTAGGATCATACTATGGTTAACCATATCAAAGGCTTTGGATAAGTCTAAGAATATGGAGAATACGAATAAACTGTTATTTCTATGGTTTAAGGTACATCTGTTATGTAACAGTGCCAATCAGAGAGAAGTAGGCAACATATAGACAGGCTATATGAATATGCACAGTGTGCCCCTACCTACAAATCTATGACTTGCTAACATGGGTAGCAGTTAACTCAGTAGCAGCAACCTGTTTAGGTTAAAATTGCATGACTCAGTCATTATTTGTTGTATTCACAAGAATGTAATTGGAATATACTGGATTTGAACCCAGGACTGTGGGTGGCAAAATGTACTGCATGCAATGCAGTTAACAGACTGAGCTACTAAGTCACTGCTACAGCAGGTGCATTTGCATGTTATATGCACATGCATACAGTCTTTGACACAAAAATTGTATCAGCATGTGTTTTCTGATGCGTATGAGGTGTGACATTTAATTGTCTGTCATGATTTTCTAACCTCAATCCTTAATGACTTGCCAGTACTTTAGCATCCAGATATGTTTTTGTGAAACTATGACAAAACTAGGGGGCACAACTGTGGACATTCTGCAACCGTCTGTAGAGTTAACAGCTATACCTGCTATCCCAGGCCTCACGTTCATCCATTACTATTCTTTAGCTGTGTACTGGTGTAGTGTCTGCATCACAGTCCCAAGTACACCGCCAATTTACCCACTATATGAATTTGCAGTGTGTCAGTGGCAATCGGGATATGCTGGTGGAAACACCTATCTTAATTCAGAGCTAAATGTCTTAGTGGTCTAATGTACTGTACTGCAGTTGACAGAGGCCTGAGTTTGAGACCTGACAAGAGTGATTATTTTGTAGATGTGCCTAACATAGTCAGAAAAACATAAGATGACTAAGGCATTTTAAGTGGGTTTCCGTGACATGCAATGTCGCTTTGCTCCACTTTAAACCCACACTAAAAAGAAAAAAGGGGTGATAGGAAAGTAGTGAAATGGGGCAAGCAGGGGGAAAAACATACTGAAAGGCAGGTAGGCATGTGCAGGATGGGTGTAGGAAAGGACCATAGCTCACCATTTTGTCTATAGCAACAGCTATGCAGGTTTTACAGATTTTGGAATTTGGAGCCTCACACCCCAGAGAGAGGGCTGAGGGCAACATAAATGTGTTGATTGATTAATGTCATTATTAGTTATAAACACAATCCAGATGCAGAGCAGCTCTTTGTTGAGACAGGGATCCACGTAATGAGTAAGTAATAATGTAAACCAAGCACTATGAACGTAGTCCCCTTGATGGCAATAAAACGCTGAATACAGTTCAAGTTCCAAAACACGACATGTACTTCTGCAAACTCAATAAAACTTTTTATTTCGAAACAGAGTGAGCGCTTTCGCCAATAGGCTTCTTCAGACTCTTAATACAGTTATAAAAAACTAGACTTGTTTAAAAAGCCCTCCACGGGTTCTCATTGGTTACGAAACTCATTGTCACTACAAAAAGTTTTTTAAAAGTGATACAAGCATTGTATACCATACATTTAAAAACACCGCTCTTTCAAGTGTATCCACACCTAAAATGTTGTTATCTAAAATAAATGACATAGAATCAAAACTTTAACATACACATAATCAAATCAAACATAACTGCTTCTAAAATGAAGCATTCCCCATTCAAGGCCAACCGCCAGTGTATTCATGTTGTCAATGAAATAAATATCCACGAAGACAAAGTTAAATCGTGGTTAGCAAAAAAGACGATAATAAAATTGTACATGCCATGATGTTATCAGACTGTGTAATTTAACATCTAAGATACACATATACGGGAGGTACCAACCCATCCTTACAAACCACTACCTACTAACTAAACGCAATTCAATGCATTAAAACCTGTGGGTCCTAATCTCGAATGGTCAAGCAAATATACATATTAAATTATACCATCTACTAACAACTATTACAAGGACCTCAACTGATTTATTACACCTTACAACCTTGTAGCTAGTGACTAAAGAATAATAAAGAACCTAATAATAATATATATGTTTTAGCAAACATAACTTGATACATCCTCTTCACTGTAATAGACATTATAAAAAACATGAGATAAACACATTTCTATGTAACGTAGTGCAGTCCTAGAAGAACTACCGTAATAGACCTACCCTTTACTCCATCTTGTTATTTTAACTATGTTTGTTAATGAGTCTCTCCCTTAATAATCAGCATAATTACCTTGTTCTACGTAACCTTCTACTTTTCAAAAAAGGTTTAATCTGTACCTTATCATTAAGGCCAGGAGGTGTATCCGATCTCCATCTGATAATCCATCTGATAATCCATCTGGTTTCACTTTCTAAAGTTCTATTGATCAGATCCCCTCCCCTAAAACAGGTTTTAATGCATTGAATTGCGTTTAGTTAGTAGGTAGTGGTTTGTAAGGATGGGTTGGTACCTCCCGTATATGTGTATCTTAGATGTTAAATTACACAGTCTGATAACATCATGGAATGTACAATTTTATTATCGTCTTTTTTGCTAACCACGATTTAACTTTGTCTTTGTGGATATTTATTTCATTGACAACATGAATACACTGGCGGTTGGCCTTGAATGGGGAATGCTTCATTTTAGAAGCAGTTATGTTTGATTTGATTATGTGTATGTTAAAGTTTTGATTCTATGTCATTTATTTTAGATAACAACATTTTAGGTGTGGATACACTTGAAAGAGCGGTGTTTTTAAATGTATGGTATACAATGCTTGTATCACTTTTAAAAAACTTTTTGTAGTGACAATGAGTTTCGTAACCAATGAGAACCCGTGGAGGGCTTTTTAAACAAGTCTAGTTTTTTATAACTGTATTAAGAGTCTGAAGAAGCCTATTGGCGAAAGCGCTCACTCTGTTTCGAAATAAAAAGTTTTATTGAGTTTGCAGAAGTGCATGTCGTGTTTTGGAACTTGAACTGTATTCAGCGTTTTATTGCCATCAAGGGGACTACATTCATAGTGCTTGGTTTTCATTATTAGTTATGTCCAGTGGACATGTGTGTGAAATGGAGAGCTATGTATGTGGCGATATATGTTTTGTGGGACAGGTGCCCTTTTTTTTTTTAAGGAGAGAGTGGAATGTTGGGGGAGTGATATAGGTATGTGTGTGGAGGTGAGTTTGGTAGGAGAGGTTGCATTTTCAGACAGACAAGACAGACAACCAACATACGGAGCAATGTTTGATACATGATGGGGGTAAATACCTTGGACAGGGAGGAATTTATGGAATCAGAGGTTCACGTGCCTCCAGACAACAGCAGTGTGATTGAGCTCCCCACCCATGGGCAGTCAACACTGTTCCGTCACTTTGCAGAAGGTAGCTATGCTGGAGGTTGGGCTCTGGGGCTGTCAGGCCTCTCCAGGTTGGTGAGTCTGTCATCAATCCAACGCAGGGTTTGCTCATACCCATGATGAAATATCCTGCGCACCATCACTAGTAGCTGATCCTGGGTGACAATGCCCCTTCTACCAGTGCTCCCAGGGGGGATGGGCACCGTCCCCTAAGGTGGTTCCACCCACAGGTGGTGCAGAGCCAGCAGAGTAGGTGCCAGCGGCTTGGGTCCCAGATGTGCTGGAACCCAGTGCCACGGCCAGCTGAGGTAGGCTAGGTGGATCGCCAGGAACTGGCCTACCTAGTCAAGCTGTGACGTTGAGGTATTTCAATGTGTATAGGTTAGTAATGAACAAACCATTTAGTTAGTTATAACAGCATGACAGATTATTGCAAATAACCCAGTAACATAACATTGCATAGTATACGGAACACAATAATACATAAGATAACAGTGATTATAGTAACAGCATGCCAGTAATAGTTATGGCATAAGTACAACAACAGTGGTAATTCAACAAGATATGTTAGTATGCAACCATTGTAATTTATAATAATAAAACACAAGGCCCAACATAACATTTAGGGAACAACATATCTTAATAGTAAACCATAACCAATGTATAACAGTAATAAATTATGATGAAGATAAGGGGTGGGAGAAGAGATAAATACAGTCCATTAATACTAGTATAGGATATATAGTTTGCAACAGTACTGTAATATACTCTACAGCTCTACCCTTCCTTTATATATAACATTGTCCTATAGCTGCTGTAGCACATACAAACCTCTCAAGCTATCCACATAGGACAGTATAGGCCAAGCAGTAATACCTACAGGTACACAACTACAGAGGATTTTTACATGTCAGTTGGACCTATATAACTAGCAAAGTGTACTGTGGCCTGATATAGTGTGACTGTGCTACTGACATAATTATGTCGATGATACATTTGTGACAGAGGGATTCGGCAACAGTTATTATAATCCGTGACAATGTCACTTGAGACACATGTATTGTGTACAGTGCAGAGAATATATGATTATCATGCCATCCTTGGCAGCCATGGGATTAGACCATCAGCAAACATTCACAGGCACACCATGCATACAGCCATATGTAGATTACACATTTTATTTAATGTATTCATTTTTATTAGTATTGTACTTGTTGCCTATATTTTATGACATGTTCCTGATCAATGCTGTTAACACTCTGTTATATCTGAATACACAAATTATTAACCCATACTAAGGGCTAATCCACCCATTTACCTGTAATTCATGTGGGAAGAATATCTGTTAACAATGCATAACTGATTCAATAATATTTACTAGCACCAGTCACTGGATGCAAACCCTGGTTTGTGTGTGATGTCATAGTACATCTCACACAGCATTTAACAAACGGAGCTAGTGAGCCACTGCTGACTATTGACTGACTAATATTTGCCTAGAGCTCACCTGGAAACAAAATATGACCTGGTATTAGTAGTACAGTTTTATATAAAAACTGCAGTGACACTTGTACACACATGCATTAGATTCATGCATGACAGAGATACCAGGTAAACTGTACATTAATATATAGAATGTAGGTGTACAGACAAAACTCTTAGTGGGTGGAAATATCATATCGAAGTATTGGGTTGGCTCCCTGAACCATATACAGTTGCACATAGTATGTTTGCAGTCTACAGCTATTACAGTTTCATACTTACCTGCAACACCACACCCAAGAACAGGAATGAATACAGCTGAAATGCAATGGTTAACCAAGACAATCCTGGTATACACAATCTACCATGGGTGTTCCTGTATTGCTTCATATGTTAGTGCAGAACAAATTTCATTATGCATATGTCTTGTAGTACACTCTCTAAATCTACAGTTCAGCATAACATTCTTCCTTGGCTAACCTTGAGTCACTTAGTGGTATTCTTTGTGTTTGTATTTCAAAACAGATGTCATACTCAATTCCATGAACAACAGCCCAACTTACACACATATTGCACAAAACAACTTCATTAGGGGTGCCTTTGTGCAGTTATTGCTACATTTTCAAGTCTTTATTGCACAGCAGTTTATATAATGCAGGTTCTGCAATACAGCTGTAATTCCACATTTATTGCAGTAGAAACTTTATTTCATACACATTATCAGGTTTCATGCTTTAATCTTTATTGCACTATCCTTGGCAGTAGTCAGTTATTGCAGTACAGGCCTGCATACACATTCATTACAATACACAAATCTGTATTGTATGTACCTACTGGCAGTGAATGAATTACTCTATCTTGTGTATTTGACTATAGATTGCAAATTAATCTGTACTCACCATACTTACAGTGCAAGCTGGCCAAGCTCCCTGCATGGGCTTCTAGGTTGCGAACTCTCTCCTCAGCAGCTGTAGGGAGAGAAGCACACCATTATGTTTACATCTATAACATATTCAGATTAGGTATTGGTAAAACAATGATAACAGTGCTTACAAACATGTGGGGCAGTCCCATCCTGAGCATCCTGGACCGAGGTGTTCAGAAGTCTCCTCTTCCACCACTTCAGATCATCATAATGATGATGGACCTGCTCACCTGTGCAGGGAATATCTGTTGCACTGGTGAGATCATGTGCCAGATGGTCACAGGCCTCCAACTTGTACTTTGATACCAGGAACTGGCCTTGCAGTAGCCAGTGTTCGTGGTCTTTCATGAAGAGTCCAACAATGACCCTGGACTCCAGAATGCCCCACAGCTGTGTCCAGAAGCTCGCATCCTCCCAAACACCTGCAATACTTCCTGCACAGTTCAAACTCCAACAGAATATGCTGTATTCCAGCCTAGAGGACTTAATATAGCTTGCTTTCCCACCCTTATGCACAATTGGGCCATTTACAAAACTGCAACATGTTGTTTAGCACCACACAAACCAGCTTAGCTGAGCTGAGCACTGCTTAAACAGGCAATGCTCAGCAATGCTTGGCAGTGCACAAACCAGATAAGCACAGCCAAGTGGTGCTTAAACAGAGATTGTTTTAGCAGTGCTTATCTTGGCTTACCATGGCTTAGCAGAGCTTAGCTGAGCACAGCACATCATGATTTAAAAATAATTTACATAATTTACATTTAGAAAATGATTGTTTAATTTCCCTTTTCTGTATTCAAACCCTGTACTTACAGCCATGATTCTACTCACTTGGCTATGCAGATATGGGGAATGCTGCTATACTTTTATATATACCAAGTTTGAGCACTGCTAAGCATCGTGCCGCACAAACACGGTAAGCTATGCTTAAAGTTGACCTTTGAACATTAATGAAATGCATCCAGTTTTTATTTTTAGACGTCTGGTATGTGTCAGTCACTGCACGCCACATTGTGCAACACAAACTTAAAAAAAAAATAAAAAAAATAAAAATAAAAATAATTACATTGCATTTATTGCTGTCAGGCATGTGGACAGTGCAGGGGGTATGTTACACATCTATGGACACAGTTTGTGACACACTCCCTACACTGGTTCAATACTGCCTCCCCAGCTCTTCCTCAGTAACACACCTTCATTACTATGCACAGCGCTATACCGAGGGGGATCCGCATACACAGACATGATACCTTCCATGTAGGCTCTATACTATGTCTACATAGATTTTATTAAATCTGGGGAAAAGTCTTTTACATGTCTGGCATCTATTTTACTGCTGACATTTTAAACTGTGACAACAGATATCAGCAGTAAGCCAGAACTAATAGCACATGCTCCTCTGCATTCTTATTTTGTTCACTAGACATTAAAGAAGGGACAATTTTTATAGTTTCTTATGCATCACTATTTATACTCAGGCCCAAGCTTATTACCTCCCTGCAATGTCGGTCGTTTGTAATATCATTCATCACTTTCCATATAAAATAATTGTTGATAATTTGGTGTATTACGCAAGAGTTTTTGGAGCACTGTCTATAATCTGTGTAGTTATTAGAGTCTTTAAAAAGTTAACAAATACTTCTTTTGATACTTGGCCAACAGATTGCCCATCTTATCAGTTCCCACTGGGTGCTGCAATACAAGTCAGAGGTTCTCATGTTGTAAGCGTATTTGTGATAAAATATAAAACAAAAATCCCTGTCAAAATATTGCAGGGAAACATGCTCAAGCTTAAGTAAAATAACTTTAATCATGACACATACGATCATGTCATAAAGTTAAGCATTTTATTTGCCTAACTTCCTGAGAGCAAACTAACATTCCATCTACCCCTTATATAAATGACATACTTAGTACATGCATTAATCAATCAACTCAAAATATAAGAGGTGGGGATTGGGAAGCATATCTTATTAAAAATGAGCTAGCATGGCTGTTGAAATTGAATGCTACAGAATATCTAGGTATCAGTGAGAAAGTTTCTTTTTATAGTATTTTAACTTGGAAATCTGGGCAAAACTAGGTAAGGGATATGCTGTTGATTGAGTCCCTTTAACTTGGAAGAAATATTTATCATTAAAAATATGTTATTAAGTTAGGTTATATATTTATTTATTCCATGGCTTTAAGGCTTTAAGTTTATTATGTGTATTAGGCTATATATATATATATATATATATATATATGGTTCTACCTGACATAATCGAAACCACACAACACCGACAACCACATCACCCGACACCACATATTTAGCAGTCCATAAACACAAAACCCACAACATACCGACAACTAAATAAATCGAACACAAAACACGAAAACCCCAAACAAAAAACACACATCCCCATTCCACAAAACAACACACACACAACACAACACAACAACACAAAGCCACACAAATACTTTAACCTACCCCTAACTCCCCTAACGTCCCACCTAACTTTACCCTACCTCTCCCCTAACCCTACACCTAACCACCTAACTCTACCCTTCCTTAACCTCCCTAACCTAACTAACTCACTTAACCCACCCCTATCTGAACCCACACCTACCCCCACCCCCCCCCCACTTATCGTCACAATCACACTTACCTACCTGCCTTAGACTCCATACTACATACATACCCACACAGCCCCCACACACAGCGGCCGGCATTGTCGTGTTCGTGTTCCGTCGTGTTCGGTTCGGTCTTGGTCGGGTTCTCTGTACTTCTGATGTTCGATCTCTCTGTCGCTTCTCTTCTCTCTTCTCTTCTCGCTTTCAGTCGATGGATTCTCTTCTCAGCTGTCGCAGTCAGGTAGAACCATATATATATATATATATATATATATATATATATAAAATGATATATATATCTATATATATCTTTATATATATATATATATATATATATATATATATATATATATATATATATATATATATATATAGATATGCACACACACACGCGCACACACGCACACACGCACGCTTGCACGCACACACGCACACACACACACACACACACACACACACACACACACACACACACACACACACACACACACACACACACACACACACACACACACACACACACATGGATTCTATTCTGCAAGCCTTGCATGGTGTGCACAATTAGTGCAGGTGTTCCAGCAGGGAATATGTCTACCCAGCGATCCAGGAATAGCCTGTAGGGGCATGCACAAGCGCACCTGCACTAGTCCTGCACAGACTCAGCCCCTGTATGCAAATTACACCATTTGCAGGAGAAATCCATGCAAATGAGATGAATTTGCAATCCAGGAAGATGGAAACCAGCCGTGCAGGACTAGTGTAATTTGCAGAAATGTACTCCGCCAGTAACGGAGTACATTTCTGCAAATTCCAAAATGGAGCCATGACAGCTCCAACTAAAGTGTACATACCATTTAGAAAGCATGTCAATGGCCAAGTATAAGGCCATTGGCATTGAAAACAGTTGAAAATTTTTTAAAAAATCAACTTTTACTTTTTTTAGCCAATCTCGGCTGTTTAAGCATAGGGCAGCGGTGTGCAAACAGGATTGGGCTAAAAATAAAACAAAAATCCTAAAACAAGCATTCTAACCAAAATCACTATTCTGCCATTATAGTCAATGACAGGCAGAAGACAACATGGCCAGTGAGTAGTGGTTGCTAAGGGGGGAGACTCAGTGTAAGACATGTAACTATGCATTAGCAGGCAATCCTATGCAAATGAGGGGAATGATAATGAATCCTAGATTTCCCCAGCATGCTAGTCATCTCCCAAAGGTGTAAGAGCAGGAATAGCTTGGTGCAAGCCTAGGAGTTAGCTGACATAATAGGGGTGTGTGCCTGGCATACTGTAAGCTGATTGGAGCCCTGTGGCTCGGGTTTGCTCCTAGCTTAGCACAGCTAGGCAATAGGGGTGTGTCTGAGTCTGCCTAGCACTCTTTACATTGCCTAAGTGGGTGTGCACTCCATGCACCGGGTTTTAAAGAAAAAAAAAGTAAACCAGGAAATAGCAGGTCTGTGCACATTTGAGCACTGTGTTTACAAGGTGCGCCCCTGGGCTTAAACAGGAAGGCAATGGGAAGGGAAAACAGTAGTAGGAGGTTAATCAAGGAGAACTAGCATAGCTGACAGGTGAAATATATCAGAATCAGCCAATTACATAGGCAGCAGACCATCCCAGCCCAGAACACTACTATAAACTATGAAAACACCTTTCCCTTTGGTTTTTCCCATACTGTACACCACTGGTGTATGCAAGCGGGGAACTTTTAACAAACAAACTACAAAATGATAGGGGCAGTAGGCATCATACAACAACATGTGCAAGAGGCTGAGGGTGGTGAGGATGTGAATGCTGCTGACCAACCAACAGTGAGGAAATGGAGAAGAGTGCACAGACCCAGGGTAACCTACCAGGGGCTACATGAGCTGGAGATAGTGGAGCACTATACGGTGGACAGGGACCTCCTACAGCAAATTGAGCTGTGCTGGCCATACCTGACACACTGAACTGACAGAGGGGAACCCATCCCAGTGGATGCCAAGGTATGTGTAGGCCTAGGAATACTGGCCACAGGTACCTCCCAAAGCTCAACTGGGGATATCATGAGGAGCTCACAGGCATCAGCATCCAGAGTATTCCACTAGTTCCTGGATGCCATGTCAGCACATGCTGGTGAGCACATATATTTCCTCAATACCCATGAGGTGTTGGCCAGCAATATGAGTCTCTTCAACCAAATAGCAGAATACCCAGAGGTAGTGGGTACTATAGACTGCATGCAGATATGCATCAAAGCACCACCTGGTAATCAGGGTAGGGTCTACATCAACTGTAAGGGCCTCACCTCCATCAACTGCCAGGTTGTGTGTGATGCCCAGGGCATTATAATGAATGTGTGTGCTAGCTGCCCTGGAAGCTATCACGATTCCCACATCTGGCATCTGACGCAGCTGTACCAGACATTTGCCAATGGGGACCTCCCTTACGGTCACCTAGTGGGGGATGCCTGGCACACACTGGAGCCGTGGCTGATGACACCCATCAGAAATACACACACACCCAAACAGGAAAGCCATAATGAGGCACACACACAGACCAGACTTATGTGTTTGGGATGCTCAAGTCATGGTTCCAGTGCCTGGACACATCCGGTGGAGCCTTGCAGTACTCACCAGCTACATGTACTCAGATTGTTATGGTATGTGCCATGCTACACGATATGATCCTGCAGAAACAGCTGCAGCAGGAACAGCATGGGGCAGGGCCACACAGCCCCCCACAAATGCCAAGGCCTGCACGGGCATAGAGTGACTCAGAAGAGGAACAACCTGAGCCTGCTCCAGTAGGCAGATGGAGGTGTGCCTAGTATGCCCTGACCCTGGCAAAGAGGCAACACATATCACATACACTAACACAGTAGGGACCCAGGAAATGACACCTCTCTCTGACTCTCACATACAGTAAAAGGGATGCCAAACATGACACTACCTGTGCTCAACCATGTATAGGAAGTGTACTATGTGCATCCAACATAGGCAGCCCTCCAGCACCATCCTCAGTACTGGCAGACCCACAAGGTAAGTCAATCAACCTACCAATTGCCAAATGGAGTAGAATGTGTCGTTACCTCTATCTATGGTATGGATGCGAGCATGAAAGGGAATTGGGCAGCTCAATGGTATGGCAGCAGATAGTAGACACCCATAGTGGCACCATGACATCTGTAACAAATACTGGAGTCACCATAGTAGCCAGTACTACACAGGGTGACAAAACCCACCACAGGAAATGTGCTGGGCGACATGTGTGCCCATATGACTCACACATGCCAGTCAGGGAGGTTCACATACATAGCAACAGTCTCAGCCAGAAGGACAGGTGTAGAAAAACACAAACAGAGCCTGTGCTATGGCCTCTGAATTATGCCGATGGATAACCTCCCCCCCAGGCATACACAGACAGACTACAGCAGGTCAGGCAGTGGGATGTTAATTCTGAAGGGAAGGAAGTCAGACACTCGACATCTGCAGCAATTGTAGAGACCCCAAAAGTTCCTCACCAAAAGGATAAAGGGACTCCAAAATCTGTCATATGCTGCCAGATTGAAGAAACTCCATCTCTATTCAGTCGCATACCATCTGCTCAGAGGTGACATGTGCCTGACATACAAGGCCATGTCCAACCAGGAATTAATGGACATGCTCCACCTCAAAAAATCCAAATCCACCAAAACCACTAGAGCAAGCGACTTAAACCTTAGCACGGATATAAATAGGACGTGCTGGAGGATAGATTTATCACTCAGAGACTCCTATGCTGTGGAATAAAATCCCAGTCCATGTGAGGCAGAGCACCTCGCTGACTCTGTTCAAGAGAAATCTAGACCTGTGGATGGGAGATCGTAGGTTTACCCCGGGAATCATCTCTGTGTCACTGCTGGACAGAGGCACAACAAACTAATGGGCACAGTATTTTTTCATATAAGGGGTGGCGTAAGCCACAAAAATTTGGGCTAGGCTTATAAATGCCTTAGGGCAGATAGCCTAGTATAAACCTATGAACCTATGAACCTATAATATGTAGGGCAACCAAAGCTAAGACATGTAGTACACTGATATGCCTCTAGTCAGCATGATAGGTTAGAATACAGAATGAAATAGAGTACCTGACATACCAGTACAGTCATACCAAATGTGTACAAGTGCCAGGTGTGCCCCCCATCTTATGTAGACATGTAGAAACAGTAAGGTGTGCCCTCCAGTCATGTGTTAAAATGAAGAAACAGTCAGCTGCTCCCCCAATCCTATGTAGAAATGTAGTAACAGTCAAGTGTGCCCCCCAAATCCTGTGTAGATATGTAGTAACAGTCAGGTGTGCCCCCAATCCTGTTTAGAAATGTAAAAACAGTCAGGTGTCCCCCCCACAACCCTATGTAGAAATGTAGTAACAGTCAGGTGTGCCCCCCCCACTCCCATTTAGACATGTAGAAGCAGTCAGGTGTGCCCCTACACCCAATCTAGTGTAGAAATGTATTAACAGTCAGGTGTGCCCCCCATCCTGTGTAGAAATGTAGAAACAGTCAGGTGCCCCCCCCCACAATTCTATGTAGAAATGTAGTAACAGTCAGGTGTGCCCCTACACTCCTATGTAGACATGTGGAAACAATGATGTCTGCCCTTTCCCCCAATCCAGTGTAGAAACATAGTGACAGTCAGGTGTGCCCCCCCAGTCGTGTGTAGAAATGTAGTAACATGTGTGAGTAGGTATAATACGAGTGGAGTACAGATTCTCAGAGGTGGCCAAGGTAGCAGGATAAGTTGTAGCATTTTCACAATATGCAGGTCTGTGTGTGTTAGGATGGTGTGTTTCATAATGTGTGAGAATGGTCAGTATGTATGTATGTTGAGGTAAGACCTGGTGGCCATTGCCCACTACTGCTGATGACAGGGACAAGCTCTCACAACTGCAGTGCCAAAGACAATTCCCACCAGTATAACACATGCTAGCAGTAAGCCATTGTAAATGTATGGTGGTAATATGTGTCACTATCTGAAAGACTGACATGGCATGGCTGTTGGGCTAGATATACAAGCAGTACACAGGGGAAAGTACCCCAGACATACAGTATATATTGTGTCACTGTGAAATGGAGACACCCTTGGAATTGTACATACAGATATGCATCACAGTAACTGTACCTGTAGTAGGGGATACCGGTGATGTCTGCCCGAACACTTGCAGATCACAAAGGAGGTAGGACTGATGTATTGGGAAACAGCTGAGGTACCTGCACATGCCAGCATAACTGGAATGCCCCATGCATATCTGTGTGTCAGATGCAAGTAGTGTCGATAGCACACATGCACCCAGCTCACGCAAACACTACGGCTGTGGGGAATGGGTACAGTAAGACCCCACCTTGTATATGGCAGTAGCAGAAGAATGCAGCATGCTGTGCAGGTGTCCCATGCAGGTGCGTCCCTAGTTGTAGGTAGCACCCTGCCAGCATCCACACCACCTGATCAAGACTGATAGAAGGTATTGGCATGAACACCTATCACACCTACCCTGTCGCCCCAGGGGAATATACTGTATGGTGGTCTGGGACTGCAGGACTGACAGAATGCAATGGCCTGCCACATCTGGCCTGCAGCAACACCTAATGCCACACAGGCTTCTGCCAAAGGCATCTATCTCACACGTACTGCCAATGCATGTTATGTCATGGGCACTCAAATAACAACATAACACACTTCACATAAGCCATATGCAAGGCCATGTGGACAAACCACAGTAACATGTCCACCATGTCCCACTGCATGAACTGTGGACCAACACTAACACACACCTGGGATGTGGTGATACCCTTAGGGAAAGTATAAGAGAATGTAGCATGGGCAGCATGGAATGTGCAGGGTCTGACACCAAGCTGTGTGCACACTATCCCTGGCTGCAAACACATAAATGGGTGGCTACAAACCTGCCCATACACCACAATAGGGTTAATGTCCTGACCCATGGCCCCTGCCTCTGGCTAACCTGTGCGAATATGTACAGCTGTGAGGCATTGCCAGAGCAAGGTATGCCCATACTGTCATGTCGATGGGTGGGATCCTCTGCCAGCACTGTACCAAGGCAGCAAATGTCTACAGCTCCCCTTTCAGAATGGCATAACTTACCATGAATATGTAGGTGTCTGCCCACAATACCAGACATAGCTGCAGTTAACCTTGTCCCCCAAGACATTACTGTGAGCAAGAATGTCCACCTGTCAGTACATGAGGACAGAAAACATCACTATGTATAACAGTACACATGTCTGAATATCTCTGCTAACAGCAGTACCATGCAGCTGAAGCAGCACAGACACAATCACCTACAGTACACACTATCCCCAGCACAGTTTGTCCCCATATTGCCAAATGATCGATGGATACCCTGCAGAAGCAGTATGCTACCTGTAGGTGTACAAAACAAATGTCTGCACTGCAGTACAAACTACCTGGAATCGATCCACACATTCAATACAGAAGGGCATACTGGGCATGCTCACACACTTTAGAGAAATGAAGGCATTGCCAGTCAACAACATAATGAAAGGTCATACTGGGCATGCTCACACACTTAAACAAATGAAGGCCATGTCTGCAAACAACAGTAGACCAGACATATCTGGCAGTTGCAGATGTTAGTGCAGACACTCCTCAGTATACACCACTCATGCTTTGCACACACAATGGATAGAAATACATCCATATATCCAAGGACAACACACTATAATAAGCCAAAAGTAGAGGTACATAGATGTGTAAAAGAGAGTGACTGTAACAAGGAGCCAACCATTATGAGGCCTGTCCCACCCAGCACACAGCCAAATGGCTACAACCACATGAGGTTCAGATGTCACTCACTGTAGATCTTAGCCACTGGTATCTGTCAGCATTATGGACTCTGTGGTGCAAGTGCTAGCTGTGCAACATGACTGTACAAGGAAGTAGTCATCTATCAGCTGTATACACATAGCTGTGGAATATAGCCCTGCGTGTGCCCACATGTGGTGTGTCAACCTCTAGATGAATGGGTTATGGCCCATGCACAAACACTGCCCTCCCTATAGCCCTACTATGACAAGCCTGCTGAGGTCATCCACTTTGAAATACACCCTTGTGAAAACTGCAGCCCAGTAATGCTTGTGGTGTGTCCTATAACTGTATACTGCTGTAGTGTGATAAACTAGTTAGGTAGGAGTTCTAATCCCAGATATGGCAACTTTGTGTGTCTCTGTCTGCATAGAGAGCAATGCTTTTTAGGCTAGTCACACTCACTACAAATCAAATGCCCTACTTTGACAAGGCTGCTGATGTCATACACTGTGAAATACACCTTTCAGAAAATTGTAGCCCAGTAATGTCCGTAGCATGTCCTATAACTGTGTACTGCTGCAGTGTGATAAGCTAGATAGGTAGGAGTTCTTATCCCAGGCATGGCAACTGTGTGTGTGTGTGTGTGTGTGTGTGTGTGTGTGTGTGTGTGTGTGTGTGTGTGTGTGTGTGTGTGTCTGTGTAGGGAAAAATGCGTTTTATTCTAGTTACACACACTACAATTCAAATGCCCTACTTTTGCAATCCTGCTGATGTCATTCACTGTGAAATACACCTTTGGTGAAGGAGTACTCCAGTAATCCCAGTGGTGTGTCCTATAACAGCTTCATGCTGTAGTGTGATATAGAACTCTGGTAGGAGTTCTACTAAGAAAAACAAAAAAGTACCAAAGCTAACACAGCTGAAAGTAAAAATATAAACTTTAATGCACAAAAAAGAGAGTAAGTGCTTTCAAGGTGTACTCTCCTTGCTTCATCAGACTGTTCTAAACTAATAACAAATGCAGTTAAATAGCATAAGTTAATTAGTTAATTAAGGCACTGATAAAAGCATCAATTATCTATGAGAAAAATGTCACAAGAAACTAGGCGAATGAAACATATGAAAAACATAATATATATATATATATATATATATATATATATATATATATATATATATATATATATATATATGTGTGTATAAAAAAATCCTATACTCAGTGTTTGAGAGGGCTAGCATTAAAAGAAAAGGCTAAAGAGAGACAACTTCATTAAGACCTGGTATTTTATCAGCATTAAGAGATATAATTAATTTTTGCTCTGCAGATTCTGTGCGATTCCTAAGATTTCCCCCTCTTAAACGCTCAGGAATGATTTCTAGGACAAGGAATTTAAAATTATGTTCCTGTCCATGGCACATAATATGCTTAGCAAGAGCATTGGTCTCTTTCTTGTTTCTAATGTCTCTCTCATGTTCCAACACCCTGTCTTTGAGTTGTCTATTACTCATGCCTACATAAAAAGCATGGCAGAAAGTGCAGTAACTAAAATAAAAAAATGTTATTAGTCCTGCAATCAGCATAAACATTTGTGTTTATTTTAAAGTCCATTTTAGGGTGCATGTAAGTAGGACTAGAGTGTATAAACTTGCAGGCTGTGGAATTTCTGCATTTAAATGTGCCATGCCTCTCTGACTGTAAAACCTTGTTAAAAGTAGAAGTATTGTAGCACAGATGCCTTTTCAAGGATCTACTATTTTTAAAAGAAAAGCATGGAACAGTATCTATGGCATTTCTTAATTCATCTACAGTATCCAAAATGCCCCAGATCCTTTTGGCAATATCACATAGAGTCTATATCATGAAATCGAACTTTCAAAATGTTGAACTTGGAAGATCAAATTCGGACAACATCAAACCTTCAAAACAGCAAATTTTTTTCCTGGGAAAAATTCGCTCTTCCAAAAAACACACACATAACACAATCACACCAAACACCTTCAAAACCTATACCAAACCTAACATACACCACTATCTATGCACTATCCTTAACCCAGCCCTAACCCTAAACTCTGTCACTACCACAACTTACCTGACCCGTGCCCTAACCCTAAAGTCCATCACTATCGCACACTTACCTAACCCATGCCCTAACCCTAAAGTCCATCACTACCCATTCATACACTTACCTTGACCCGGTCTGAAAATGCAGAAGCTGCAGAAACAGCCAACCAAATTTTTTCCCTGGGAAAGAATTCAGGTTTCCACGGCTTCGACATTCTCACCCTTCGAACTACCAAGTTTGGTCTTCCGGTATTCAGCATTCTCAATGTTCAATTTCACGATAGGAACCCTATCACATATACTACTAACATGAGAAGAATATGTGAGAGGAAACCTAATCAATCCTGTCCTTTGTTCTGTAGCTATAGCTTTAGTGTTAGATGCAACAGCATAATAAGGCCTACATTTGCCCCCTCTCTCTTTATACACATCAGTAATACAACTATCAATATCCTTTTCCTTGTAGCCTCTATCTAGAAAATCCATTTTCAAGGTCTCCAGGGCCTTGGCAAGCTGTTCATCGTTATTATGGAGTTTCATGACCCTGTACACTTGCCCCTTAACAAAATTTTGGGCAACATGCCTAGGATGCATGCTATCTCTATGGAGCAGATTATTCTTTCTTGTGGGTTTCCTATAAATACTAGTTATTAGGCTAGTCAAATCAGTTTTGTTCACTTTAACATCAAGAATTTGAATTTCATCAAAAGAATATTTAAAAGTAAATCTTAAAAAATCTGTAGACTGATGTAGAAACTCTATAAACTGTGTGAGACTCTCAACTGACCCCCTCCACAACAAAAAATATAAACAAATCTTACATACCATAAGATATATTTAGAGAAGCCTTCAGCTTGAAATAATATGTCTCTCTCACATTGTACCAACGCAAGGTTGGCGTAGCTGTTGGCACAACCTGTGCCCATTGCCATGCCAATCTTTTGTGCATAAAATTGATCTACAAACAAAAAGACATTGTTTTCTAAAACCAATTCTAAAAGGGCACAAATTAAATTGATCTTGTCCTCAGTAAATCGGTGGTTGACATGCATAAATTTCCTGACATTTTCTATACCCCAAGTATTGGGGATCACAATAAAGAGTGACTCTACATCCATTGTCACTAAAAGATAATCAGCACTCAAATCAGAAGTAGCCATATATAATCTTTGTAAGAAGGTCCTAGTATCTTTAGGACGGTGTCACAAGTGTCCAACAGAGAATGCAAATTATTTCAATATAAATAGAAAGTGGCTCGGTTACCCAACCTTTCCCAGGCACTATCGGGCACATGGGCGGCAGTGTTAGATTTTTATGCACTTTGGGTAAGCCATAAATGATCGGTATAAGTGGTTGCTGTACTTGAAAATATTTAAACAACTTATTATCGATCATACCCGTCATAAGCAGATTGAAAATAAAGAAAGAAACCTTCTCGATCATACCATAAACAGCAGTTTTAGAAATACAAACATAAGTGGTGTCATCACATAACAATTTATGCATTTGTGTTTGATATAAGTCCTTGTCTAGCACAACAATTCCACCACCCTTATCTGCTGGTCTAATCTCTAAGGATTTCAAGTTCTTGAGTTAATTGAGGGCTGCATATTCATTACTATTAAGATTAAAGTATCTCTTCTTTCTATTGGATTCAAATTCTCTTCTTTGCTTCTCACAAGTCTGAATAAAGATCTCTATCTTGGCAGTGGGTGGTAGGATAGAAGTGCTGGGTTTTCTAAAGGAAGCAGTGTCAGTGTTAACAGTGTCAGGTAGCATGACTTTCAATGTAAGAGTCCTACCAAACAATCTAAGATCAGTTAAGACACTAGTTAGCTCGGCTTCTCTGGCAAGGATGAATGATAAACTTTGTTCAGCAATGCTAACTGTGCAGCAGTAAGCTGTACAGAGGAAATATTAAAAACTAAACTGTTTACCTCCTTTTCCGTTGGACTATTAGGTTTACATTCATTTCTGTACTTGGGAGGCGGTAGAGTCTGCCCTTACTCCCTCAATTCTGTGACCTGTCCCTGATAGGAAAAGGGCACTGCAGTTAAAAGTAATACTCCTAGGTCTGGCTCCAGTGTTAACATTAGTAGTGGAGTCACCATTATCGTCAGAATGGGACTTCCTTTTTTTATGAAGATGCATCAGAGGTGCTACCTCAGCAGTACTATGGTGGTGTAAAGACTCAGTTCCACTTGCAGTCGACTGAGCCAGTTCTGTGAAGTTGGCATTTGCAGCTCCTCCCATTAAAGATACAGGCTAATTCAGAGATTCACTGGTAGTTTCACACGAAGGATCTGATGATTGTGGTGCGTCTTCTGAGTTCATGACTGGTGGGGAGCTACTTCTACCCCATGCAAAAAATGCTCCAGTAGTCAAATCTTTGATGTCGCATTGCAATTTCTTTATTTTAGTAGACTGTAACCTCTTCTCTTAAGCCAGGATGTTCTCATAGAGGTTATCAAGTTTGTCCCCCATAATATTAGCAGAACTGAGATCTTACATTGCAATTCTTTCTCTTCTGGAAGAAAGAATTCTATAAGAAGTTCCAAGTAACCGGAACTTGCTTGCAAGTTAAATGACTGCCATTTCATCAGCAGGTCTGGATATACATTACCATTGCTAGGCATATTGAGAATTCTTAGGCCCCTGGGTACGACCTTATGCTTTAAACATGCTTCCAGATGAAATCGCTGCCATTGCAGCCATTTAAATTTATAAAGCTTGTTTTCCAGTTATTTACATTTGTTCATGAAAAGTAGATTAGTCTTGTCTTTATCCAAATCATCTGTAGAAGTCAAGGTAAGATCAGTAACAAGGAGAGGATTAGATGCAATTTCCATAATGCTGTTCAGGCAATCACTAGCCACTCTGTTGGCAGAAGAAGCCTTCCTGGCAGGATTAAAAGTCAGTTCAACATCATTGCCTTCTGCCATGCTTTATTCTCAACCAAGTGATCCAAAAGTATAAAACGTATGCTGAGAATTAAAATAGAACAGTGCAGTAACAAGTAACTACTAAGAAAAACAAAAAAGTACCGAAGCTAACACAGCTGAAGGTAAAACAATAAACTTTAATGCACACAAAAGAGAGTAAGCGCTTTCATGGTGTGCTCTCACCGCTTCATCCTGCTGATGTCATTCACTGTGAAATACACCTTTGGGGAAAGAGTAATCCAGTAATCCCTGTGGTGTGTCCTATAACAGCTTCATGTTGTAGTGTGCTATACACCTGTATTCGGGATTCTATACTCACACAAATCTGTTGTGGATGTTTTGTGTGTGCTTCTATGTCTGTGTAGGGAGCAATGCATTTTAGGCTAGCCACACTCACTACAATTCAAATGCCTTACTTTGGCAATCCTGCTGATGTCATTCATTGTGAAATACACCTTTGGGGAAAGAGTAATCCAGTAATCCCTGCGGTGCGTCCTATAACAGCTTCATGCTGTAGTGTGATATGGAACTCTGGTAGGTATTCTAGTCCCACACATAGCAGTTGTGGATGATTTATGCATGTTTCTATGTCTTTGTAGGGGGCAATGCATTTTAGGCTAGCCACACTCACTACAATTCAAATGCCCTACTTTGGCAATCCTGCTGATGTCATTCATTGTGAAATACACCTTTGAGGAAGGAGCACTCCAGTAATCCCCATACTGTGTCCTATAACAGCTTCATGTTGTAGTGTGATATAGATCTCTGGTAGGAGTTCTATTCCCACACATGGCAGTTGTATATGTTTTGTGTGTGTTTCTATGTCTATGTAGGGAGCAATGCATTTTAGGCTAGTCACACTCACTACAATTCAAATGCCTTACTTTGCCAATCCTGCTGATGTCAGTCACTGAGAAATACACCTTTGGGGAAGAAGTACTCCAATAATCTCTGTGGTGCGTCCTATAACTGCATAGCGCAGTAGTGTAATAAACTAGTTAGGTAGGAGTTCTAATCCCAGACATGACAGGTGTGTCTGTGTTTGTAATTCGTATCATGTGTGGAGGTGGGTGTGAGTGTGTAACAACTGGACACAATGTGGAGCAGATTTTGCAAATTTCTTATATGGTTGCCCTAGTATATATCACATTGTCCATTGTACAGCGATAACAGATGTGAAATAGCCGCGAGGCTGGGGTGCAAATCCATGCTCCCTACATGTGATATCAAGGCCAGGCAAACAAAGTTAGCAACCCTAGTATTACCCAGAGAACACTCTCAACCCATGTTTCATACACACACACACACACACACACACACACACACACACACACACACACACACACACACACACTTGCCTAGGCAAGAGCCACTATGCTGGTAGTACCCTGCATATTGCCCAATGATAGTAACCATGGTGTGATTTCAGTGGGCTACAGAGGGCATGGCACCCTGTCCATCTGTCCAATAGGCACGTACATACCGACAGTGCACCTTTCCCATGTTCCCCACTGGACACCTGCAACACCTTTGGTACCATCAAATGTGAACCACAAAGGACATACCATGCCTGAAAAACATGCCCTGCATGGAAACATGCCACTGATGCCAGGGAATGCCAGTACCATGCTATCAATGTAGGTACAGGGTAAACCTGCTGTCCATTAACAGTTCCCGCCACATGAGGCCAGGACTGGCACATCTGATGATAACAATCTGTGTACACAACGTGGGCCAGACACCCCAGGTACAGTTCCACATGTCACTGTACATGCATGTGGGAGGTGTGCACATCCCAGACACCATCCATGTCATGGACTAAGGCACACATACATGGCAAGCAATGCACATCATTGGCCACATGCAATAGTCACCTAGGTGACTGGATGGTGAATACAATATCCACCTATGTGGGCAAATCCAGAAACTGCACCCCTGAGCCACAATGCAGACAATTATCATGTGGCCTGATGCCAAGGTATACCCATCACCTATCCTTGTATAACTGTCTGGCACAGTCGACTACTACACACCTGTGAAGCAATGCACCCATGCATGTCAGTACTGGCACTGTGTGTGTGTGTGTGTGTGTGTGTGTGTGTGTGTGTGTGTGTGTGTGTGTGTGTGTGTGTGTGTGTGTGTGCGCACATGTGTGTGTGTGTGGGGGGGTGTGTGTGTGTGTGTGTGTGTGTGTGTGTGTGTGTGTGTGTGTGTGTGTGTGTGTGTGTGCGTTGTATGATGCATATGCTCACATTCACACTCACTACAATCCCCATTGGCATACTGAAGCATGCTGTCCAATGTCAGACACCTCTACATACCCTTTGCCCATATAACCTCTGTATGACCCCTGTGGTGCATGTGATACCTGCACAGTAATGTGTTGTGGCAATCTCACTAGTCATGAGTTGTATTCCTGGCCCTGCCAAGTGGGTCAATGTGTGTGCATCCCTGTTAAAGTGTGGCTGTGTTGATGCTGGCACCTGTTCATGCAGACAGGCATGTGTACTACACCTACCATATAGTTGCCATATCCCTGTTGCAGATGTCACTCACCATCACATATACGTTTTGAGGGCTCCTCAACATGTAACCTATGTGGCACATCCAATAACTGCATAGAAATGTGATAGCACTACATAGTAGTCAGGGGTTTAATACCCTGTGCTGGTAGATGTGTGACACAAATATGCTTAAGTTTTACTCTCCCACCCATCCCTGACTTTTCTTTGCCTCTGTCTGCCTCTCTCACTCCCTCTCTGGTGGATGTGCAGACCTACACCTGCTTTGCTTAGGCAGCAGCATGTATATTTTAAGTGATGCTCATGATCAGCTGATGGCCTCTTTATGAACTGCAGCCCTCCTTTAGTTGATTGCATGTGAAACAGCTGTGGTAACATTCCCATAGCCAATTGCATGGAAAAACACTCCAATATCTAGGAACATCATGTTGGTGCTGGGCCTTTTCATTCACTGTGAGCAGGAACTCGAGCTGTTGTTTGGCAAACATTTTCTCAGATCGATTGGGGATTTACCTCTAACAACATACACTGTGGAAACAGGGCAACACATAGGAGGGGGATGTGCCTGACCTGACTTCAGACTGTAAGTGCTGCTATACTGCATTTGGAGTAATGTTGGTTTAACAGGGTGTGTGTGGATATGGCTGTCCTACATGTTTTAATACCTGCCATGTCAGTGCTATGTTTATGATGAAACCCCTATCTGTAGGGTCATCTGCAGACTGGGCAGTGTGTGGTGCCTTTTGTTTCATGTGTTACCCACAGAGCACCTATCTGTGAACTGCAGAAGGAAGTGTGAGGATTGCAGTCTGTAGATGGTGACAGCCGTGTGAGTTACTGACTTCATATCTCTCATAGGACATATGTTGCATCAAACCCTGTTACAACAGTAAATGTATGAGGTTATCACAGCAACATGTCAATATTGGCTCTGTGTATGTGCCTCCAGCCACAACTCTGTCAACCTTTGTACATATGTCATACAGTAAGAGGTGCATATGTGCTGTACACCATAATTAGTGACATCATATCTGATAACAAGCCAGTGAGATATCAGACTGCTACACATTATGTATAGTAGGGGTTATATTTGATGACATAACCTTGACATTTTGTGGTTGTGTGTTACAGTACTAAGGTCTATGTACTTATGGTGAATGTCAACAGCGTGTGTATTGTTAATATGTACTTTGGCCTGTGTACAGATTGTGGTAGATGTCATTGTTCCTGGCCCCATTCTATCTGATGTTACATGCTGCTACACTGTATGTTACCCTATCGGCTTACATGTTTGTAGGTCCATAAACACACACGTGTCCCATACCACAGACAGGCATCGGATAACACTGTGTAGTGGCCCAGTATAGGTAGGGATAGTGTGTGAGCGCCACATACGAGGATGGTGTTGAACAGATAGTCCATATACTGTAATATTACGCTAGCTTACTATATGTGGCTGTGGCTGTGTTCACATTGGTTGGGGTTATGCACTTTCACACAGATGTATCATACTCTGTGCTATGACATGCCTGTAGAGCCCGCTATATATGCAGGTACATGTGCATTCCCCCATAGGAAAAGTAGGCCAGTGTTGAGCCAGTCTGCCTGTAACCTGCACAGTGCTTTGTTACATGCCTAGCAGCTTAGTGTACTTACCTAGTGAGATGTCTTGTGCAGATACTTGCCAGACATATTGCTCCCGGGCCTCCCTTAATAGTCATGTATATCATACAGAGTGGTGGGATGCTGTACAGATGTATGTCAATATCTAGTGGGTAGTAGGTGGCCATGGCACCTCTGTATCAGCAGTTATTTGTCAGGACAGACAGGGGGGGTGTGAACGCATAAACTATGGGGGCAAATGTATACCAGTTGTTATGTGTTATACCCATCTACATGGCTGTTAACATCCACATTGTCAGACTAGGTCGAAATGTCTGGTACCAAGGTGTTCTGTGTATACCTCTGGACTGCCCAGACTGTGTCAGAATGTCCACATATATTGGCCAATATCTCTGCTGTAGCCCACAGGAACATTACATGCTAGCAGCAGTACCGTACTATAATGTCCTTAGGATGTCTGTCAGTAGCCAGTGGCACACATGTTAAAAGCAGATGTGACCTCCCACACACACCATGTCTGTGAAGACAATCCCTATTACAGTAGCAATAGTCTACCAATATTCCTGCTATACATACGTGACATCAATTTGCATTATGAAGTTGGGACTGTAGGGGCTGAGGTGGGACTACACTCCATGTTCAGGACATATGGTGAAAATATATGTATATAGTTATCCAGATATCTATATAGATATATATACATATACATATCAACATATAAAGATGGATATGTATATGTAAGTATATATATATATATATATATATATATAAACACTCAGATATATACATATATAGAGCAATATATGTCTACACATATACAGATAGAGATACATATGCACATATATGTATGGATATCTACATATATATTGACAGTAGTAGGTATATCAGAATAGATATGTATGCATATATAGTTTTAGATATCTACATATATACCAACATAACTAGGCATATCTATATACATAGGATGTGCATACATATATAGCTATATATATATATATATATATATATATATATATATATATATGTGTGTGTGTGTGTGTGTGTGTGTGTGTGTATATATATATATATATATATATATATATATATATATATATATATATATATATATATAGATGTGCATACGAAGAAATGTACACATGGCCATATATATGTAGCACTATACAGATGTCTATACAGACATATGTATGAGTATACATGTGTATGTACATGTAGACATATATAGACCCATTATATGTATACAACCATATTCCTGTCATGAGTAAACCTCCCGGTTGTGTATACCCTCCCAGCTGTATCTCACTGTATGTATCTGCTATGTGTACATTATGATAAAACAACATATGTGATGCAACAGTCATATTAATAACAAGGACTACACACTTTAGGAACTAAAGGCAATTGCTCAATACTACTCAATATGTGTGTTGACAGCTTTATTGGTAAAACAACAGCTCTCTTCACAGTGGTCATAGCGTAGTGGTTAAGTGCTGTGACATCAGTGTACAGGGTCCTGGGTTTGAGATCTGCAAGGACTGTTGATTTTATTGCTGGGCAGAACAAGGGCTGTTGGATACAGAGTGGTTAAGGCAGTTTTGAGCTGCTTTAAGTGGGTTTGCGTGGGATTTGCGTGAAGCTAAGGAGTGCTCAGCTATGGGTAAATGTACGGGTGCCTACACAATGTAGGTATCGCTTACCAGTGCTCAGATCAGCTCAGATGTTATGTTGCAGCAATGTTGATACTTGCTAAGCATGGCTTAGCCCTGGTAACCAGGTCACACCACCCAGTCTGATAATCTGTAATAAGTGTATGTAATGCCATGTACAATACATGCGCCTATGTGCTGTCATTACAGTAGCAAGGGGTGTGAGTGTCATGTGTGGGACACAGACATATATGAGGCCTGTATAGCACTGTTATCCATGTGAATGTGTTACATACAGGTGTAGTAGCCCAGGGTATGTGCTGTCACACTGTCATGTAGTGTATCATTGCAGTACTACTGTTGACACTGCTAACCCAGGCAAGAGCAGAGTGCTAAATGTACTTACAACAGGCACACCTGTGGGCATAGCTGGACACCGAGCCCTTCCCCACTGTATCCCTGGTGTGTCAGCTGTGTCACAGTGTATACCCCTTACTGGGTAATGATCCATCATGTGGAATGTAACTGTAGACTACCGTGTGTACATCATAATGTTAGTGAGGGCTTCCGACATGTAGTTATGGCATACATATTGTTGTCAGATGTCTATCACTCAACACACACACATGCTACTGCATAACTACTTGCCAAGCTGATGACTGTCTGTTCCTGTACAGATGTGCAGATGGCAGGTATCCAGCTGAGATATATACAAGCACCCTAAGCTTGATTGACACTGACATGTCTGCCCAACTGTGTAAGAAGTGGAACATATAGGAGATGTCTCTCTGTATGCACTACATGCCACGGCTACCTCCACTACACTACCCCAGTCAAGTAAACATGCCTGAGTACAGGTCTCCATCACAGACACTAACCATGTGTTGTAATGCATGTTGCATACATAACAACTTCATTACCTCAGTGGCCATGTGCAGGAGGCACCTGGAGGATTGGCTGATGCATGTCATTCTCACCCTGAGGGTCACTACAGTAGTGTCTGTCGATAAACTGCCTGCTGCCAATTGGCAGGTGGCAGGATACCACTGTACACACAACCTGTACACAACCCATCTCCCCTTGGACAATAGCTAGGTGCACAGCTATGACTACCTGCAGTGATGCACCCCTGTACTGACACATGTGTATGTGTGCATGACTGAGTATAGCAGTGTCTTGTGTGTTGGCACACCTGTACTTGGGAATTCCATGAGGGCCTTCACAACCAATGCAACACTCATTGCCATAGTCAGTTGTGGCTGCTGCTGTATGGGACATTATATGTACCCTATTAAACTCCCACCATACTGGCTACATGAGCCTTGCAGTACCAGCACAGCAGTGTTTTACAAATGGGTTGATAGGCATGGGATACCCATTGTGTTCTGACATGTGTGTGTAGTTGTGCATGTCCGTATATCTGTAGGGTACATCATTCCAAGGCCACATACTCCTATTACAATACCCATGGCCACACAGTAGTACAGATAGTGTTGTTGCTGCTCATAGGTGAGGCATGACAATGCAACACCCTACTACACATGTGGCATGTGCATTAGATGCATATATCTGTAGTACCACTGTTGGGGTATACTATGGGCTGGATCGCAGTCATGGCCAATGTGTGTTGGTGGGTATGGCAGACTGTCATCATGGGTTTCTGGGAGTACAATATCCACTGGGGGATGTGGGTGCTGTGTACACTGTCATTACACCAGGGAACACTTGGTATATGTCCCATGTACCACTTTATGGTTACCACTGTCACCATCAACCATACAGGTAACTGTTACCACAATCCAAGCTAGTTATGCATGTGATGTGTGCAGCCTACCTGTAACACATTGGACACATGGTCAAGTTAGTTAGCAGCAATAGGCCTTGGTATCTTGGATGTGTGTCTGGCTGTTATGTGTCTGTTAATGTGTATATGATGGTATGTCACACTATGTATTGTCCAAATACACCCATTATATCCCCCATGTAACATGTAACCTGAGGCACACCTCACCCTAAACACTGTGTGGTGTGTGCAATGTAAGCCACACACTTCATTATCACTACATAGCTAGGTAGGGGTCTAGTTCCAATGTTTCCAAGTAACAATGTACATGAATGTGGATGGGTCTGCATCTTGTTGCAGGGTATACACGCCTCAGCGGGTCACCTGTCCATGAGGCACAGGCAATAATCATTTAAATAACCTGTGACGTGTGCTCAACTGTACCCCAGATATGTCACAGCCATGGTGTCACCACAGTGACATACCACATTGTGGAATATGACTGCAGACCATCCTCGTGCTGACACATGTACACTAACAACACAAATGGATAACATTATAGGGACTGCAATCATCCAGTGCTACTAACAGCTATAATGCATCACTGCTGGAAGGCTACATTACCCGCCATTTATGCATTACACTTTACTCCTTACAACATGTTACACTGCAATACTGTGGTACACTGAAGTATAGTCACAGTGTGCATCAGAACCATATCAGCCTGTCCCTGCATTTGATGGTATGAATGATAGAGATGTGGCACAGCTATCATCATATGCACAGGGCATCCTTGTGTTGATGCATGTACACCTACAATACAAATAGATACCAATATAGAGACCACAACCAACCAGTGTTACTAACAGCTTTAAGGCATCATTGCTGGATGGCTACACTACCTGCCATATATGCATTACACTTTACTCCTTACAACATGTCACACTGCAGTACTGTGGTACACTGTAGTACAGTCACAGTACGCATCAGAACCATATTAGCCAGTCCCTGCATTGATGGTATGGATGACAGGGATGTGGCACAGTTATCATCATATGCACAGGGCATCTTTGTGCTGACACATGTACACTTACAACACAAAAGGATAACATTATAGAGACTGCAACCAACCAGTGTTACTAACAGCTATAAGGCATCATTGCTGGATGGCTACAGTACCTACCATATATGCATTACACTTTACTCCCTACAACATGTTAAACTACAGTACTGTGGTACACTGTAGTACAGTCATGGTGTGCATCAGAACCATATCAGCCTGTCTCTGCATTGATGGTATGGATGACAGGGATGTGTCACAGGTATCATCATATGCACAGGGTGTGATGTTGGTTTGCCAGAGGCCGAGGGTGGGCCATACATTTGACACCATGTGTGTGGGTGAGGAGTGTACTGTTGTGACCTGGGTGAGGTGATGTTGTGTGTGTAGGTATGGGGTTGCCTTAGGTGTGTTTGCATAGTGTGTGGGTATGCATGCACACAGTTCTGCCATGTGGCTGCCCTACACAGCTGTTTATGGACAGCTGCAGTCCATACCTGGTAGGGTGTGCAATTAACTGCCTCTAGCCATGGACACATGGACTGTGCCTGCCAGGGGTTCCATGGGCACATCCAGCTACAGGCCTCGATGTGCTACTCTCACCTGCTGATAACAAATGTCTGCTGGTATTAGGTCCCTCTGGGACTGGACAGGACCATGTGCACATGGCCTGCTGTGGTGTGGTGTGGACAGCAGACCCCCTGCACTGCCGGGGCTGCTACTGCCACTACGGAGGCCCCTTGGTATTCTAGCACATCCAAGTTGACTGCCAGGTATTGGTGTTGCTGGCCCATGTCCATGTGGCCATTGCCAAGACCCCACCACATGTTGAAGCATGGACACACCATTGCCGATGAGGGCCATCATCTCACCATGCCATCTATCAGTGAGCTCGGCATAATCACGGATGGCATCAGACAATTCACGGAGGTTGTCACTTACAGATGTGAGAGCAGCCCTCTGCAGCCTCAGGCCATGTCTGGTGTAATGTTCCATACTTGCCTGCACCGCCATGACAGCCTGAAACATGCATCTACTGGTAACAGCTATGTCGCCTATGCCAGGAGTATGATCTCCAGCAGCCCTACCATAAGCACCCTGGGACATCCACCTATGTGGTTCCCTGTTGGACATCCAGCTATGCCTGCTGTGACCGGACACAATAGGCATGGTTAGCACACTTTTCTGTGCACTGTCACCAAACGCCAGCTGTCCCTCTGCTATGGCCATTGGTGATAGAGTATGTATAGGCACTGAAACTGTGTGCAGGGTTGGGGTGGCTAAAAGGGGGATGTCAAATGTTGGCACAGTGTCACCCCTGACAACCCCACCTGTGCCTCAACAGTACTATAATCATCTTCGGTGTCTGTATGGACACCAACATTAAATTGCATGCAGGAGGGACCCTGAACCACCTCGCCACCTGTGGGGGAAAACAATAAATGCACTTTAAAACCTGTACAGCATTGCCTAACAGTACACACACACACACACACACACACACACACACACACACACACACACACACACACACACACACACACACACACACGTCCGTAATACCTACCTGTCCATGGCTGTACAGACAGTCCCACTTATATGTCCATGTGGTATCCCAGGCTGCATCACACTTGTTAGCATACACACAATGATACCACTCCTTAACATATCAGTCCTCTAAATGTCTACACAAGCGGTCACACCACAAGACCCATTACTACATTACCTGCCTGACCTGTGTATAGTGGTTTTACATGGCCTCACTGCTGTCATTTGGTATGCACCCTCTGTATGTTTGGACATCATGAGCATGGCCTCTATATGTGTGGGCTACTATGTTCTATACATAATATCATGCACTGGTGTGGCATGTGTATGTAATGCTCAGTACATGCTAGATATGCTGCTCATTCAACCTATCCTGTGACAACTGTAATATATGGAGACACTCCCTGGTGTTGACTAGTACTTCCCCAATGCATCTGTAGTGCTGCATATGTGGGTTGTAGGTGACCTCCCTGCTGAATGTGCTATTAAGGGTGTACGTGGTGTCTACCTTCCTTCTCAATGCCTGTTCCATGCTACAGACCATATTATACTATCAGCTGTCCTGTTATTACACACATGACAGGTATTCCTGGTGTGTAATGTGGCAGTCCATGTCCATGTACTGTATGGTCCCAAAGGGAGGTACAGCTGTATGAACATCTCACAATCTCACATGTGCATACATGGCCACCCACACAAACACACACACATGCACACAGGCATCCTACATGCATCAACCTCCCTCCACTTCACCAGAGTGACCCTATAGACAAACTAACTAACCACCAGGACGTGCACACACACACACACACACACACACACACACACACACACACACACACACACACACACACACACACACATACAGGTGAGGTTGCACAATGATAGTGCACACAGTCCTCCTATTACCCATCTGTCAGCATGCAGAACATATGGTACAGAACAGCATGCAGTTCAGCTATAGTCAATCCATGCTAGCAACAGTATACATGTCTGTGATGCATGTGCTGTGTCATTAGGTGTTGCCCCTTCCCCTGGATGCCACTGCACCCATGTACACTGTATTGCTATGCAACTGTTCTGCACCTTGCCATGTACTGTGCACCACACCTCACAGGTGTTCAACCCATTGTGGAATGTGTAGTATTGTGTCAGTTATGTCAGCTTTAATGCTCACAGCCCCTATGTTTTTCAGCAACATATACCTGGGATGATATGTGGACAGTTGTCATTTGTGAATGTCTGATGCCTGATTTACAACTCTCAACATCAGTGGACCATGTATGACCAATCCAATACTCTTAACAACCATCAGAGCATACCATGGCTATGGGGAGTGCACACACACATCCTGATATGATGCGCCCATCCGTGATCTGCACTGGGACCACATCACTGCATATCTTAATAGTACATGTGCCCGATATGTGACATATGTCCTGTAATTTCACATGCAGTGCCTATGGAATGTGTTAGGTGTGTGGATGCTGACCATGATGCATACACTCTGTGTGGACATATGTGTGCTATGACGGTTTGATGCACCTCTTGTTGTGCGTACTACAGAAGTCACTACTCCTGGTGGGGGTACACCAGCGTTGGCCATCTGAAATTGCCAGTGTATGTTCAGTCTGTCCTACACATGTCCCCCTACTCTGCATGATTGCAAGGTCTACTCATGTGCACATCCCTTGGTGTTCACACACTGCCATCACTATTGCTGTGGGGGTAGGGTTACATCTGCCACAGGTCCTGAACCTGACTATGTCTGGATACTGCCATTCTTACCATCCTTAGGATCCCTGCTGCGGTGCATTGGTGTGTCATACTGACACCCCCCCTCCTTCAGCCTTTTTACAGATGCATGACAAGTAAGCCCTACATGTGTGCCACTTTGCAGTGTCCCATGCACTGAACACCACATGTTACAGCCTAGTCCCAGCTGATAATTTGGACTAATGTAATGTCATATGCCACAGTGTATCTCTGCAACAGTTGCCATTGTCTTACAGGTATATACACTGGTGTTGCATTGCAAATGGGTGCTGTTCCAAACATGTCCCTTCTGTAGGACATGTCTCCCACCATTGTGTTACTCCCTGTGGACACATTCCACAATGGCAGGATGTTAGTTATCATGCAGGTGTCTGACATACCCTTCCAATACCCCATCATGGTCACCCCTGTGATGCCATGCATTTCACAGCAACAACATGTGCACATGCACAGCATGCATTCTGGGTAGATGTGTTAGATGTGTGCATGGAATATACCATTGCTATTACATGCCCGGTGTGTTGGAAAGCATCTACATAAACTATACTCAGCAGCTACAGGCTGCTGCCTTGGTGGTATCCAGGAGGACCCTACATAAGAGGGTGAGAGATGCAATGTCAGTGACCACACCTGTGGCAGTGCTGCAGGGTGAGTGCAGTATTACAATACATCAATGGTACATTTCCACAATACTGTCACAACTGGACATCTGTTTATCACTACTATGCAGCAACACAATATATCTATGACATGTCAGGTATGCATGATCTACCTGTACCGATGCAGATGTATACGCAGCAGTGGTCTACTGATGTGCCCTGTGTCCTTACCTGCATGATCCTTTGCCATTGTGTGGGTAACACCCACCTCCACAATGGCGTCCGGTAATTGGTGGCTGGCTGGATGGGCAGGTGCCACAAGGCTGGCCCGGAGCTCCTCCATGTGTGTCAGGGGGATGGATGGCCTGGCCTCCTCTTGTGGTGAGGTGATTCCCCCAGACAGCAGCAGCACACCGATGAGCATTGCAAAGCAGGTCAGTACAATGATGCCAGACCTGCTCATAACTGTGGTTGTGCAGTCCAACATCGTTGACCCTGTGGACTAGGTCATTACACAGGGTGGTCCACTCTTGCTGGTCATGGGCAGCCCTGCCAAACAGCACAGGGTAGTGCTGGATTAGGTATGTGATGAGCACTTCATTTTCAGCTGCTGAATAAGTAGACAAATGTGCATGTGACATCTTGGCTGAAAGACATAATTATTGTAACAGGTCTGAGCAACTCATACAGCAAGGTTACCACATTTCGTAATACACATCTCTGTCAACCCCCCCCCCCCCACCATATCAGCTACAACAAGCTGTACACACAACTCATTAGGTATGGCTACAGGTTATCTACCAGTGGGATGGATATTGTATTGCACCACACTTTCTGCTATGTGATTGTAGCCATGTTCCCTATGTGGACACTATCATTGCTGGCCTGTTATAGACTATTCACCTGCATGCCATTGTCAGGGCCACTAGGGTTCCATATATGCCTGTGGTATGGCTGCTTTCTGATTGCTGCACATCTGACAGTCTGTGTTATTGGAGATATCTATGCATGCTGCTGGACATGCTCCGGTATTGTGTAGACTATTAATACCAACATATGTTCTATAGCAGTGACACAATAACATGTATATGTACTATTGGCCAGCAGAACCACCTCTCCAAACCCATCTTCCCATGTTACCTGGCCTCATCACATGTGTGTCCCAACCTGGGGCCTCCTTATGTAGTGGTCCAGCAATATCATCAGGTGGAACCAACCCAGGGGATGTTGTCCCCCCCCGGGGGCACACACAGACATGTTCCTGTCCCCTGAGGGCAAGTCCAGGCTCTGTTCCATAACGGGCTCCACAGACACATGTGGGATGTGCTACATCACTCTGAGGCACCCAATATACATTCACAGGGCCGACATGCTCCTCCTGTTTAGCCTCCAGGCCAGGCACTTTCAGGATGTGGACTGCTGTTGTGAGTAACAGTGGGTAGGAGGCTTGTTCCCATTGTGTCCATATTGAGGCCCATGGGGCATCCACATCACAGACCACACACACCATTCAGCATGTTTACCCACCACATGTGTCACATACCCCCCCTGTAGACTGTCCTTTATATCTACCATCCCTGTCTACCTCCACAACTATACCTGCCATACTTATTCATATTCCCATTGCATACTTCACAGATGAGGACAATGTGGTCCCAACAAGGGATTAACATGTGAAATACCCATCCATGTTGCACACACTGCCAGCTGTAGATATCTGTGTGCATTGCTATGTGTGCTGTTGCCTCACACATAGCATGCATCACTATGGTAGTAATACTGGGGACATGTATTTACATACATATATGATTGCATGTGCGTTTGTATATATGTAGACATGTGTATATAGGTATATAGCTATATATGTGTAGATATATGTGATGTATATATGTGCTCATACATATGTCTGCACATGGGTATCTGTATATTTGTGGATATATATATATATATATATATATATATATATATATATATTGTTAGAAAAATATGTATTTATGTATATGTTTAGTGCTTATTAGAAGCTAAAAGGGTTAACACATTTCATTCTATTTTATGTAAGCTTAGTTTTGTATGAAACTACAAGATGCTTTTCAAACTGCAATATGCTTTCTGAAACTGCAAGATGCTCTCTGACCTAGTATTTGCTAGCACAGCAAAATTCATGTTTATGCCTTTTGGAAATTTACTGAGAAGCAGGTGATTATCTGCTAGGTCAGGAAAATAATGAATAGAACAATACTGTTTTCTATAATGTTATTGAACTTGAACAGTCAGCTCTGTTCATGTTATGAGAACATGCACAGCTGCAGAAAAGATAGATACAGTTGAACAAAGACTGCTTGAAGAAATGAACTATAATCTGTACTTGCTTTGTGCTCGAATTAGCCATAGTACCTTGAATGGTAACATTGCATAGTGAGAAGTTGTATCTGACCGGTGGTCATCAAGGCCACATTGTTTTTCTTAGGAAGTTATTTTGTAAACTTGATATGCCAGCAGAAAATCATGGACAAACAGCTGCTATGGAATAATATTGAAAGAACTTGTGATTTATTACGTCAGCTTAGTAGGCAATGTCTTGTAAGAAATGTGTAAGAATGGCTTCACTTCCTGATTCTAGTTAGACAAACTCTGTATTAGCACGTTTTTGTCTCCTTGCTGCAAGATTAAAGTGCCTTAACCCGAACCTGCTGTGTGTTGATCTTTTTGAAGTTGTTTTTCCTTTGGCAGAATTGGTCCTTCAGACCGGAAACTCTCACTTCGCCTCAGGTCAGATGGGCCAGGTGGCATGAAATCGTACGGGGAAGAGACCACATTGGTTCTTCTGCTCTGAAAGACCTCCGACTGAATTGTCGTTCAAAGGAGGCCAGCCACTGTTCTGATCTGCGACCAGAGGATGAGTTCACGGTTTTCTCTCGAACCAGGTGATCAATCACGGATGCTCAGGTAAGGTGAAATTTACCTTTTTTTCTGTTTTAGATCAGGGACTTGATTTGTATCATCTGTCAGGAGATTTGTCTTGTACAAGTCAGGGACAGGAAGATTGCAGTCTTGTCATAGATTAGGGAAACAGAATAGGTAAGGCAGTTATTCTAGATATACTGTGAAAAAGAGAAATCGTGGTACCACGTGAAAATAAGAAGGGTTATGTAACGTTTTAACAGTCAGAACAATATGGGAAATAAGTGCACAAAAAGTTCCCAAGATCCACCGTTAACTGAAGATGCAAGATATATGTAATTACAGCATGCCGACAATGTTAAGTACTATACAAAATGGGTTAATAAATATGAATTTGATGGCAAATTAGAAAAATCCTCACTTATTAAACTCATCAAAAAGCTTAAAACCGACGCAAAAGGTCAGGTAAAAAAGCAACATAAATTAGGCATTCCTCAGGCACACAGGTGGATTGAGGAAGCAAACCGTAGGGAACAAAAAAGTAATAATTCAAAAGCTATGTTTCTAGATAAAGAGGACAATGATTTGGTAATAGCATCATCCCCTCCGCCCCCACCGCTTCCCTTACCAAAATATGAAGTGAGTGGACAAGCTGGTCCACCTCCGCTATACCCAGCTGTCTCCGCGAAGCCAAGACCGTTTGTCAGAGATCCCGTCGAGACTAGGTCTCGAACACGTAACTTAAGAGGGGATACTGAGTTATATCAAATGAACAAAAATTCACGAGCTATGAGTGAAGAAGAGATATGTCCGCTCATAGAAGTACGAAATCCTCAGGCAGGACAGGAAGGGCAGGGCCCGACTCTCCTAGTATATAGACCGTGGACACCTGAAGACATCTGGAAAGCCACAGAGGGAATTCCCCATCCAAAAGTTAATTTTAGAAAATTCTTAGAAGACTTACAGGGTATGAGGTTAAGTTATCATTTAAATGGAGAAGAAGTAGAAAAAGTAGTTAGACAAATCGTAGGTCCAGATTGGCACATGATCAGTGGCAACTGGAATCCCCATGAAGCAGAACACAAGCCACTCCCACATAGCAACGCAGAACTGGATAACAGAGTGAAAGGTCTAACAGACCAAATCTCTGAGAAGTGGAAGCCTAGGGCAGACTGGACTTGCATTAATCAATGCATCCAACAAGAAGGTGAAACTATTGACAGATATTATGCTAGATTATTAGAGTGTTTTAATAACCATTGTGGAATGCAGGTACCTGAAGACCAAACACATGATTCCCCATATGAGCAGCAGCTAAAGAATGCATTTTTAAAAGGCAGTATTTTGCCTATAAGCAGCTTTATTACAAAGCACATGGTAGACCATCGTACAAGTAGATTACAGTCACTACTTGAATATGCTACACATGCCGAAAGGCATTTTAACAGTAAAAAGAAAAAGAAAGCCCAAGTATTTTCTGTTGAAGATGGAGCAGAAGATTATGTAGTACAGTCCGGGAAAAAGGGCAAGAAAAATGCCCAGGGAAACAAACAATCTGATAAGCGATCAGAGGAGTTTGAAGAGAGAAAGAAAAGGGGTGAATGTTTTAAGTGTGGAAAAAAGGGACATTTAGCAAGGGATTGCAAGCAAAACAAGAAGGTAGCCATGGAAGATAAGGAGGGTGAGGACTGACTATATGATAGTCAAGAATCACTAGAAGGGAGTAACCGAGAAAAGACAAATGCAAATGTGATAGAGGGAGTAGAGAATGTGATAGAAGAAATAGAGGAAGTGCAAGAAATCGCAGATAGTGAAGAAAGTGAAATTTTAGACTTAGCATTATTAAGCCTAGAGCTCTATTTAGCAGACACGAAACCGGAAGTTACACTTCTGGTAGAGGGGAGGGAAGTAAAATTCCTATGTGACTCAGGGGCATCACGGACCCTGATACATCCTTCCAAACTACCAGAAAATTCAGAATCATTTGATTACATATTAGTGAAAGCAGCTAATGGACAGCTGTATCAGGAGCCACTCTCCCATAACATAGCAATAACTGACCCTGTTTTAGGGATGACCCAGAAAAGCAAAATTGTTGTTTCTGCAAAATGCCCGGTAAACCTTTTGGGCAGAGATCTTATGCAGATATTTGGCATAGCAGTAGTTCCAACCATGCAGGGTATGGAAGCACAGAGACAAATGGATACTTTTGTGGTGTGACCGGAGGGCAAAACATTTTATTGGTACATCCAGGACTTGGTCACGACTGGTCCAGGGGCAGTAACCGAAGAACTGATGAACGTAGCCATCAGTAAGTCCCCCTCCCCTGACACTGATAAACAGCATTTGTTGCACTGTACTCTGTATTATTGTAGCACACCAGGAACTGATAAGGATTATGAGCAAGAACTGTTTAAAAACCATGCAAACAGATTAGTATTACGTAATCTGTACTGGGACACAGAAGGGAACAGTGTAATCAGCTGTTCATTGCCCCAGGAATTCTTTGCACTCTATAAATCTAATCGATTGCCACATGTTAGTTTGACTAAGGACAAGAATGTGAAATGGGCACACCTAGGCGAAAAAGTCACAAAGTGGGAAAAACAGACGGAGTTAGAATTGTCAGACCAGGGAGTACAGAAGCAGAAGTTAAATTGGACAACACAGACACACCCAGCTGTACACTTGCAGTCTAGTGAGGACAGCTGATTAGCACTCTTACTAGAAGAGGAAGAAAATGCCTTACAGAGCATACCAGAAACTCTCTGGTCAACAGGGAAATCAGATGTAGGACTAATTTGTACAGCAGGACCAGTTACTATCACGCCAAAATCAGCATTTAGACCACAGAAGAGACAGTATGCCTCAAGGAAAGATGCAGAAGTAGGAATCAAACCTATAACAGCAGCTTTACTTAAGGAAGGAATACTGGTAGAATCTCCCGATTCACCATGTAACACACCCTTATTTCCTGTCAGGAAAGCAAATGGAGAAGGGCGTATGGCCCAAGATTTACAAGCTGTAACTGAGGCAGTAATACCTAGACCACCTACTGTGCCAGATCCACACACCCTATTGAAAGATTTGAAGCCTCAACAGAAGTATTTTTCTGTGGTAGATATTAGCAATGCGTTCTTTTCGATACCGATACACCCTGACAGCCAACTTTGGTTTGCATTCACATTTCAGGGGAAAAGGTATACATACACGCGACTACCACAGGGATATTGTGAAAGTCCAACAATATTCTCACAAGAGATGGCAAGCAACTTGGCAGGATTTAGCCCAACAAGAGGCAGTCAGATTTTACTTTATGTAGACGACATCCTGCTGGCAGCCCCCACCCAGCAAGAATGCAGAGAAGATACCGTAGCATTATTACATTTTTTAGCCACTCAAGGACATAAAGTAAACAAAAACAAGTTGCAGCTTTGGGGAAAGCAGGTCAAATACCTGGGATATGTAATATCCAAAGAAGGCAGAACATTAGATGAAGATAGGAAAATAGCAATTTTACAAGCACCCAAACCGATTACCAAGAAGGAAATCATGTCCTTCCTGGGTACGACTAATTTCTGTCAGAGTTGGATTCCAAACTATGCCTTGGAGTCTGCTCCACTGACCAACTTGATATACAAGAAGCCCATGGCAGCACAAGATTTATTACAATGGACACCAGAAGCAGAATCGGCTTTCTGCAAAGTAAAACAATTGATAACATCCTCATTAGTTTTAGAATTACCAAATTATCATAAAGGTTTTTTCCAAACTGTAGATTGTAAGCAAGGTTATATGACATCAGTGTTAACACAGCAACATGGGGACAAGCAACACCCCATAGCTTACTATTCATCACAGCTGGACCCAGTGGCACAATCCCTGCCCTACTGTGTACAAGCAGTAGTTGCAGCTGCAATGGCAGTACAGGCTTCGGCCTCAGTAGTGTTGTTCCACCCTCTCACATTGAGAGTGTCTCATGCAGTCACGATTATTTTACTGCAAGAAAAAGTAGCATATCTTTCTCCTGCTAGACATCTTTCCTGTATGACTATACTGTTGAGCCAACCTCATATGACAATTGAACGATGTACAACTTTGAATCCGTCTACCTTGCTCCCGACCCCTGCAGATGGCACACCATACAGCTGCCTGTAGGAGATCGAGAAAAAGACACTGCCTAGAAAAGATCTAACAGATGTTCCCTTGGATGATGCTGAGGTGACATATTACGTGGACGGCTCATGCAGAAGGGGTCCTACAGGGCAGAACCTAGTGGGGTATGCAGTAGTTTCCGATACTGAGATTTTAGAAGCAAAGTCTTTACCACACAACTTATCTGCACAAGCAGCAGAATTGATTGCCTTGACAAGGGCATGTGCCTTGGCAAAGGGTAAATGTGTGAACATTTTTACTGACAGCTAGTACGCTTTTTCTACTGTACATGTTTTTGCGCAACAGTGGAAGAATAGAGGAATGATAACATCTACTGGCAAACCAATTAATTATGCGCAATTTATTTTAAATTTGTTAGAATCTATTCAGTTACCTCAGAAAGTAGCTATTTGTAAATGTGTAGCTCATACCAAGCAACAGGATAGGATTTCAAAAGTTAATGCGAGACCTGATACAGCTGCAAAGCAGGCAGCTTCAGCTTCAGAAATATTTCTTTTGGGTGAGGAATTACAACCTTCTGAGATTTTAGATTTAGAAATGTTGAAAACAATGCAGACACTTACTATGAAAGTAGAAAAACAGAAATGGATAAAACAAGGAGCAATTCTTGAGAAAGGGCTGTACATGTCCAAAGAAGGAAAACCGATATTGCCGTCTAATTTGTTTAGATATGCAGCTTTGTTGAGCCATGGGCAGTGCCATGTCTCAACAGGGGGGATGGTACAGTTAGTGAATCGAGTGTTCACAGCATATGGATTTACAAACTACACAAAAAAATTTTGTGCGGCATGCCATGTTTGTAACAAGCATCATGCACAAGGGGCATTGAAGCCTAAACAAGGGAGTTTCCCTGCACCACCGTACCCGTTCCATACTATCTGTATGGATTTCATAGAACTGAACAAATGTGAAAATAAGAAGTATTGTCTTGTCATTATAGATATGTTGTCCAAATGGGTGGAAGCTTTTCCAACCAAAAATCCAGATGCAGCTACTGTTGCAAAAGTCCTTGTTAAAGAAATTATTCCTAGATTTGGCATACCGGAAAAGATCTATAGGGACAATGGCACACACTTTGTAAATCAAACTATACAACAGTTGAGCCGATATTTCGGAATTTCCTTAAAGAACCATTGTGCATACCATCCACAATCCGCAGGACTAGTAGAAAGGCATAATGGGGTTTTGAAAAATAAACTTAGGAAGTTAATTAGTGAGACACAAAAGAATTGGGTGTACTGCCTGTCTCTGGCATTGTTAAGCATGAGAACAGTTCCAAATGCAAAGGGGTTAACTCCTTTTGAAAAATTATTTGGGAGGGCATACTATATAACTCAGTGGAAACCTCTCATGCCTGCAGACCAGGAGGCCGACAGTTCACTCACAGAATATATGAGATGACTTTTAAGTAATAAACAACTTTTGCAGTTAAATTCTATTTCAGATAAAGAACAAACCAGACCATCGGAAGCAGCAGTAGCCCCAGGCACGTGGGTCTGGGTGAAAGTCATCAAGAGAAAAAATTGGACATCACCGAAGTGGGAAGGGCCATACCAAGTGCTACTGTCAACACCCACTGCAGTCAAGATCGCAGAGCGGGCGTCCTGGATTCATCTGACACACTGTAAATTGGTTAAAAACTTTGAACTGGACAAGAAACTTGTTACTGTTACACAAGAACAAGATGACCAGATATGGAGTAAATAGAAATACAGAACAACCTCAGAAGTATTGCATGATCATTCTGTTAACTATACTGATAACATTAATCTTTTTGCTGTGGCCTTTCCTTTTTCCAGCCACATGAGCTGAACTGAATAAACGAGATGCGTTACTCATAGACTGGCATCCGAACTTTAACACTTACCAAACAATTAAATATGTGTATGCTGAAACTTTTAATGTTTCGAATTGCTGGATTTGCACAGCTATACCAACAGCATATGGGGGATTGTTAATGACTGCTGTCCCCCTAGGGGTCAATGAGACCTGGGAAAATTTGATTTTTGATACTACGACTGTGAAATCACAAGACAAAATAGCATTGTACCTGCCTGTTACACAAAAGGGAATTGTATGTTTTTACAAAAATGATACTGTTCAGGTGGGTTGGAGCAATTGTAATGTGACTGTTCCTTACAAGTGTTATACCAAATCTAATAATGCAGGTTATATTTGTGATACAAACTATGACTCATATTTTGAATCAATGCACAAAACGATTGATGAAGTACAACATAATCCTATTCTTTTTAAACAACTATCTATCATTGATAAGAAAATGTTTCATGCAGGGCAAGTATATATTAGTACTAAAGTAGAGAATTGTTATTTTGTGTGTGGGAAAAAAGCATACAAATGGTTACCTGAGAATTGTTCCGGCAGTTGTTTTTTGGGTTACCTGGTTCCGGCCATACAACACACTGCAGTTTTGCCTCAGGGAAGAGTTCGAAATGTCAGAGAGGTCACCAAGAAACCTGGAAATCAAATCAAGAGACCTGAGAATCCAATGGGATTAATTGAAGCAGGCTGGAGAAACCATAACTCCGTGAAAAACAAAGGTAAACTGACACACATGGACTTGAGTGACACTATTATATCGTGGGCAGATATAGCCCCTACATATAGCACAGTGAAATCAATTTGGGAGCTGAGAAAACTGACCAAACTTCTCGAAGTAATGAGCAATGCAACTTTTTCTGCTCTCGAATTAGTAACTGATGAACTGAACGCTATGAGAACTGTGGTGCTTCAAAACCGCATGGCTCTCGACTTCACCCTAGCGGCGAAAGGTGGTACGTGCACTTTAATAAAAGAGGAGTGCTGTTCGTATATTCCTGACAACCAGCATGAGATAAACGACCATCTTGAGGTGATTCAGCAAGTGTCGGCCATGACCAAACCAGGCCCAAACCCACTGACGGATTTTTTCTAGAATTTGTTTGGGGGGGTGGGGTAGCATCCTAATGAACATCCTGATTGCCATTTGTGTGGGATTACTTCTATTAGGAGTGTGTGTTTGTTGTGGTATTCCCTGCATGAAAAGATTAATTAAAGATTTTATAGACATGTCAGTTTCTGAGACTTTGTATCAAAGTACTAAAATTGAAGAACTGTTGAAAAATGAAACACTTTCATAAGTTTAAACTGAATGACTCTCTTAACTGCAAATTCTGAACAGAAGAGGTTAGGAGAAGAAGCAAACTGTTTATGCTTTTGAAAATAGAATAAAAAGTATTAACGGAGAAATGTTAGAAAAATGTGTATTTATGTATATGTTTAGTGCTTATTAGAAGCTAAAAGGGTTAACACATTTCATTCTATTTTATGTAAGCTTAGTTTTGTATGAACCTACAAGATGCTTTTCAAACTGCAATATGCTTTCTGAAACTGCAAGATGCTCTCTGACCTAGTATTTGCTAGCACAGCAAAATTCATTTTTATGCCTTTTGGAAATTTACTGAGAAGCAGGTGATTATCTGCTAGGTCAGGAAAATAATGAATAGAACAATACTGTTTTCTATAATGTTATTGAACTTGAACAATCAGCTCTGTTCGTGCTATGAGAACATGCACAACTGCAGAAAAATAGATACAGTTGAACAAAGACTGCTTGAAGAAATGAACTATAATCTGTACTTGCTTTGTGCTCGAATTAGCCATAGTACCTTGAATGGTAACATTGCATAGTGAGAAGTTGTATCTGACCGGTGGTCATCAAGGCCACGTTGTTTTTCTTAGGAAGTTTTTTTGTAAACTTGATATACCAGCAGAAAATCATGGACAAGCAGCTGCTATGAAATAATATTGAAAGAACTTGTGATTTATTACGTCAGCTTAGTAGGCAATGTCTTGTAAGAAATTTATAAGAATGGCTTCAGTTCCTGATTTACGTTAGACAAACTCTGTATTAGCATGTTTTTGTCTCCTTGCTGCAAGGTTAAAGTGCCTTAACCTGAACCTGCCGTGTGTTGATCTTTTTGAAGTTGTTTTTTCTTTGACATACATTGGTACTAAATTGTAGAAAATTATTAGTGTTGTTTAATTCTGTACATAATTCATCCAGTGCTTCTTCACTACCCTTCCACCCAATAAACAGATTCTGTACATAATTCATTCAATGCTTCTTCACTACCCTTCCACCCAATTAACAGATCATCCACAAAGTGTCTATATATCCCGATCTTTGCATTCCCTTTTGAGTGTATATGATAGTGTTCCCATACTGGTAATGGATGAATGGGAACACCATCATAGAGAAATCAATTTCTTGGACGTAACAGTGCAACAAAGCAGTGCATGTATTGAAACCAGGATGTATAGAAAAGAATGCTATCAACCCTCTTATTTACATAGGGATAGCATGCACCCACCCCATATTTTCTCAAATATAATAAAGGGACAAGGACTCAGATCATCATGCCTTACAACTAGCGATGACAAGTTCTTTGTTAATCTGGTAGGTTTGAAGGAGGAATTCCAAGGAAGAGGGTACACTGAAAGCCAAATAAATTCAGTATATGAACAGATTAAGACTGAGAGGCATGGAAGAGGCAAGCCATATTTCTCAATGAAAGTAGTTGGTATAGATAAAGATGATGCCACAGACATAAGAATCCTCCTAGTTATTTCATATACCCAGGAAATAAGTAGTGTGAAAAGCATTATAAACAAGAATTGGCACATTTTACTAGTTGATGAGAAAACTGAAAGGTGGGTACAGCAGAAGCCTAAATTCACATATAAAAACAGGAAAAGTCTTAAGCAGCAACTGTGTTATCCGAGGTCTAATGTAATCACTCATGAATTGGAAAGAGGTACAAGGAAGTGTGGCAAATGCAATTACTGTGAATATATTGATGCATCTAGGTTTTTTAGGCACCCTAAAACCAGATATTTATGGGAAATTAGAGCTAAAACCAATTTCAATAGTAAAGACGTAGTTTATTTATCCTCCTATGTTATTTGTTATAAATTTTATGTTGGCAAAACTGACCGCCATCTCAAAACCAGGATTAGAGACCATCTATATTGCATAAAAAGGGGAGAAGAATATAGTGCATTAGCTAAACATACTATATCTATGGGGAATGAACACGCATTCTTGTTCCAAGTACTTCATGTACAATATGCCAATGAAAGACTTGGTGATTTAGTAAATGACACAGAACTAACAGAACTGAAATGGATTTTTAGGCTCGGAGCCCATAGAGGGTATGGGCTGAATGATGCACTATCCCTCTTACCTGTCTTAAGAAATAAGAATATTAAGAAATGAGTTTACATGGCATAGGTTTTATGAAAACGTTTTATAATTATATGTTTTAGCATGTTATTGAACTTGTATTTTATGTTAAATTGATTCATTATATGAATGAACTATAGTTTTAAATATGTATGTACCTTTAAATATTTTGTAGGGAAACTGGTTTGTGTTGATTAGGTATGGTATAAAAACTGTGTCTTTTATTAAGTGTTAA
>NC_056741.1:1755330880-1755383380 GCF_019279795.1 Protopterus annectens | reverse complement strand
TCCTGGCATTAAGTCTTAAGTGCCATTCAGTTTTCTTGATCTGCAGATCAAGGTCAACGTCGCCACCCCCCCCTTGTACTGACCAAACCTCTATCAATAACAAAAAATAGGAACATTTTGAAATTTGTACACTATGATCTGTGTGTGTAAAGGGTGCTGGTACACTTTGCATTTCTAATATCTCTGTTGTGCTCTATAATCCTGTCATGTAGTTTCCTAGTGGTCTTGCCTATATAAAATGCAGGGCATGAAATGCAGGTAGCAATATAAACAACATTTTTAGTGTTACAATTACAGCCTCCTGGACACTGTAAGTTCCTACCATAAGAGTCAATCTGGACATAGGGTCCATCATTAATAAATCTGCAACTTGAACAGAAGCCACATTTGTGCATCCTAGAGGCATACTTGTTCTTTTTAGTATCCATGTCCCTCTCCAAAATTTCTTTAATATTTTTGCCTCTGCTGAAATTAATCTTGGGCTTTGACCCTAATTTGTTTTTCAGGTCATTGTCTAATAAGGCTCCCCAAATTTTCTTCATGCTCCACTTTAAATGTGAGGCATCTTGATTAAATGGTAAAATCATAATATCATTTTTGGAGCCATCATCATGATTTACATTAATATTACTGTGACCCCCTCTTAGGATGGGTAGGAACCTAGTTTCATGGTTCCTGGTTACCACTTTCTTAGTTGACAATAAAAGCTTAATAGGGTACCCCCTGTCCTTGAACATCCCAATCAACTTGAACAATTCTTCATAAAATTTCTTGTCATCACTGATCAACCTGGACAGCCTGACCATCTGTCCCTTGACTACGTTCCTACAATGGTGGTCAGGGTGACAACTGTCAAAATGCAATAATGTATTAGTGTAGGTGTGTTTCCTAAATATGTTAGATGATAGTTCTCCTGTGAAATTATCTTTTGTGAGAAGAATATCTAAATAATCAATTTAATTCTGGTTTACCCTATAGGTGAACTTTAGGTATTGGGTGGTGGTGTTAATGTAATTCAAAAATTCTGCTACTTCAGAAGTTGTTTCTCTCCAAACAATAAGTATATCATCCAAGAATCTATTATAGACATGTATCCTGGATATAAAGGGAGAAGAGAATACATACCTCTTTTCCCATTCAGCCAAGAACAGGTTGACAAAAGCTGGGGCACATTTCACCCCCATGGCCACACCTGATTTTTGCCGGACAAATTCACCTTTGAATACCAAAAAAAAATTTTTAAGCACCACTTCTAACAGATCAACCGGTAGATTTACTTGGGTTTCGTTCAAGTGTCCACTTTGTGATAAACATTCTGAAAAATATTCTAAGCCTATGTCTTGGGGGATTACAGTAAATAAGTTTATTGCCACAAGTAAGTCATCCTTATCAAGCTTGGTTATTTTTAATTGTTCTAAGCGATTCCAAGAATCTCTTAAGATATAAACAAAATTCTTGGCCACTTTCTTAGAAAAATAATTGACAAATGCAGCCAGTGGTTCAGTTTTTGAACCCTGGGCGGCAACAATTGGGCTAAAAGCGGGGGGGGGGGGGTGTCACTGATATTTTTGTGAATTTTAGGTATTCCAAAAATGATCGGAATTCTTGGTGTATCTACTTTCAAAAATTCATACTCCTCCACTGTTAGAGTGTTCTGACATAGAGCATCAAATAAAAAGATGTCAGTCTTGGCATATGCTCTATTGAGTTCACTGAGAGAAACTCTCTCAAAAGTGTCTTCCTCATTAAGTAAAGACTACATTCTGCACACATAATCAATCTGCCTCATGATGACCACTCCACCACCCTTAACTGGCTTCATTACTTGGTATGCTTTGTTGTCAGATAGCTCTCTGAGTGCCAACCTTTCTTCTTTAGATAAGTTGTCACAACAAGAATGACTTGCCTTTACAATTTGTCTAAAATCATTTTCCACATGTTTCGAACAAATTCACTAAGGGGTTACAGGGGGGCAAAAATGTACTTTTTCTTTTCAATGCAAATGGTTCTTTTCCACATTCTTGATTCTTATTAAGAAAAAACAACCTCAAGTTAAGTTGCCTGGTATAAAGCCTCAAGTTAATCAACAGTCTAGCAATATCAGACTTAAAACTTGGAACAAAACCAAAACCTTTTTGCAAAAGAGAAATATGTTCATTTTTCAAAGAAAAATCACTAACGTTATGTATAGTTCCTGTTCTACAGTTCACAATGGATGCTGTAGAATCACTATTAACCAAGGCATTATTTATGTTAACATTTATTACTGTCATATCAGCATTATACGCTTCAGACATTCTGGCACTAGAATTCAAAACATTCAGTTCTTCAGGTGTCACCACAGAATCTTGTACATATACCTCTCTTCACATCTGGTTTCTCTCCCTCAGTTCTTCCCCCTCACAGAATGACTCTTGGGTGCTTCCCTGAAAGGAGTGACCATGTGGAGCTTGATTTTGTTGTTGATTGAGGAGGCATTCAGAGCGCCTTAGTGGGGGCGGTTGCCCTAAAAAATGTTCATCATAATCACCTTCATTGACATTTGGTTGTGTTGGTTGTTAAAATTATTACTGTTGTTATTAATAGCACTATTCATAAAAAAAATCATCTAGTCATGACACGTGGCCCACGAGCTGGCATAGCAGATCACCAAACTGCTGGTTGAGCTCGCTAAACACCACGACCCAGACCTGACGACGGGTGACAGGTTCCTGTCTGTGCCTGCTCCCAAGTGGGGGTGAGCCCCATCCCCTGAGGTGGTTCCAGCCAAAGGTGGTGCAGGACCAACAGACAGGGAGGTCCCAGGTTGGGCCCCAGACATGCTGGTGCCCGGTGCCACGGCCAGTTGAGGTGGGATAGGTAGGTCTGCTGGGACCGGCCTTCCCAAATGTGCTACAGTGTTTATATTTTATCATCATATGTGAGTTAGTAATAGTCAACACATTCCAGGGTTAGGTATAACAACATGCATATATTCCCATTAACCCAGACACCAGATACAGAACAGTTGCATAGCAAACAGAGCACATGCATATACGAGACCACAGTGGTAATACATGCAGGTACATTGATGGCACCATGACACCAATGTTGGAATAATTCAATATAGCACATGCATGGGAACAAATAAATATATTTATCAACCAATAGATCCTAATCAGAACATTGGAGTCATTGCATACCTGTTGGGGTGGGTATGATGTTTATTGGTGGAGATATGGTGGGGGGGGGGAATGTCAATTAACAACTAATATATTCCTGCAGGCCACATTACTTTCCTAGTCAGTGCTGTTATCTGTACCTTACAAGTATTACTACACTACCCTATAGCCTTAGTTTGGACAGTGATATGGCTGTCATCATCATTATACATGAACTGGTTTTACCTGCAGTATACACCTCTTACCTGGTATACCTGTGGAGGGAATGTTTGTTAAAAACTAACTGTTTCTACACATACTCACAGATTCTGGGTTGATGTTGTGCACATAGCTATCCAACTCTTTCTGCACAGACTATGGCCATGTGTTGATCAAATGCAGGTATACCAGGACATATCTAGACTATTGCCCTCTTCAACCTTTAGTAACTTGACACACACATATACATGCATTCCTACACAGTTATATTATGTAGCACAGTGTGGGAGACTGTGATTAGTGACACTTTATTATTCAGAGGAACTTAAACATTCACAATTCCCTACAATACCAGAGTAAACAGTACCAGTACAGGGTATAAAGGTTTTTATTTCTCAGCACATTGTTCCTATCCGATGCACCTGTGGGAGCAATGTTTGTTAGCACTACCTGAATGTTGCCACACAAAGTTCCAGATTACACATTAGTATTATGCACATACATCTCACTCTGTTACTGTACACACTCTGGTCACAGCTTGACAACATGGGGGTGTAGATAGGACATACTTGGCTTATTACTCTCCTAACAGTTTCAGGAGTTGCAACAGTGACAGGTTTGTTCTGATAGCTGTTTGACAATCACTTGTATTCCCTGTTTTCTGGCTAAACATCTGGGATGTGGGACAGATATGGGCCCATATACTGGACATTTTGGTCTTATCTGTACAGTTGTGGAGTATGATTCTGTATGCAGCCTACTTCCACTCCCAAGATTCAGACCATGGCTGTATCTGCTACAACTTAAAGACTGTCCTTCAGAGTTGTGTGTGCTATATAGATATTGTTGTATATCCCCTATCTGCTTTCTGTCTTATAATTCTCCTGTGTTTTTGCATTCTGACCTTGTATTACAACACGCTTATACAGATTTCCTAGACAGTTATATTTTGTAGGACAGTGTGCGTGACAGTGAAGAGTAATGCCTCATTATTCTTAGCAACTGCATCAGTCACAATGCCATACAATACAAATGTAAACAGTACTAGTGCAAGGTATTATTCTTGTATTTCTGGGCACAGTGTTGGTATCTGACAGGCCTGTGGGAGAAATGTTTGTTAGCACTACCTGAATGTTACCACACACAGTACCAGATTCCACATTACTATTATGCACATACATCTCACTCAGTTACTGTACACACTCTGGCCACAGCTTGACAACATGGGGGTGTAAATGGGACATACATGGCTTCTTACTCTCATAAGGTTTTGGGGAGTTGCTCATGTGCCAGCTTTGTTCTCATAGATGTGTGTCAATCAGTTGTATTTCCTGTTTGCTGCCTATATGTCTGGGATCATCCCACTGATTTCCCAGGTAGACAGGTTTTCAGGTAACAGATATGGGCCACTTTACTGGAAATTCTGGACATATCTGTACAGTTGTGAGGTATGATTCTGTATGCAGACTACTACCACTGGCAGGATTCGAACCATGGCTGTGTGTGCTAAAAGTACAACAGTTCACATCTTAGTTGCATGTGCTGTTCAGGTTTTGTTGTCTACCTTTTCCCTGTTTTCTATGTGTTTCTCAGTTGTACTAAATGGCCTCTGGGGATTACACCAGTCATATACAGGCATTTCTACACATTCTATTTATGGTGCATGGTGTGGGTAACAGTGCTTAATGCAACAGTACTATTATGTGATTGCAAATCTACATTACCATATGATACCAGAGTATGCACATGCAGTCTAGCAGATAGACCTTTATTGTCAGGCTATTACGCTTTTATTTACATACATACTATATGAGACTCTTCCTGCCATATTATCCAGTGTATGCAGTACTTGCCTTAAACAATACAGGTTTTATACAGGCAATTAATTTGCTAATACTTTTAGATTTATTTCCTATGACAGTAAATGCATGAGTATTACTGACCTGCCTCGTGTCGCAACCTCTCCAGGTGACTTCCATGGGCTTCCTTGTTCACGGCCTGCTCAAGTGCAGCTGTGGAGGACATAAGAGGAACATTTAGCCATACCTATCCATGATATACATGAGCTGGCAATTATGACACATATAGTGGGGTGATACACACAGCTGGGACATCCCCTGCCATTCTAGCCTCTTGGATCCACTGCTCCAAGAGGTCCCCCTTACACTGCTTCAGGCTGGCATAGTGATGTTTGACCTGCTCACCAGTTTGGGGTATGCAAGTGGCACTGCTGAGGTCATGGGTGAGACAGTCCCAGGCTTCCACCATATATTGGGAACCTTGGTTCTGGCCCTGCAGCAGTCTCTGCTCAGGTGTTTGACAAGAAGTTCTGCCATGACTCTGGATTCCTGGATGCACCAGCACTGTGCCCAAAAGCATGCTCCCTCTCCCCTTCCTGACATGGTGCCTGCAAAGGGAAGCTACAACCAGTTATGAGATGTATTCACGCCTGTTGGGTTTAAGTAGGGCCGATTTTCCGCACTTTTCCATGATTGGACAGTGCTGAAAAGGCTAAGCTATGGGCAGACCTGCTTACCTAGGTTTTGCATTGTTTAAAGGGGTATACCACTAGGCACAATGAGTTAGCTGGCCTACATGTTGCATACACCTCCTACACTGGCCTGTACAATGCTTAGCATTACTTACATTAGACTTTGCATTATATTTTCTTTTTGGCATTGATTTCTTATTCATTACATCTTATATATCTGCTTGGTATCCATAATTAATGTGTACATGCACTCTGTAGGGTCCTTGTGTTATACTGGGGACTTCAACACTCTATTACAATTAAAACTCACTTCTAGGCTTACTGCTGTACTCCAGTTCACATATTTATGTTATGTAGTGAGTTATGGAACATATTACTGTATACTGATACAGGTTCAGTTTGATTTCACTATAGTGAGGACTTGTTTGGTGATACCTCATTCTTCTGTACTGCTGTGATGGATTGGTGGTTAACTACTGCAAGGCTGTTCATTTGGTTACTGGGCAGAACAAGGGCCATTGGATGCAGAGTGATTAAGGCATTTTTGAGCAGTTGTAAGCAGATTTGTGTGGGTTTGCGAGGGGGTAAGCACTGCTAACCTCTGGTTACATATGCTTACAGAGAGTTAGCTTTAAAATTACTTAACCTGTGTGCACGTTGCTTACTCCCGCACAAACTGGCTTAAACCCACTTACTGGTGCTTAAATATGCTTACTACTGCATATCGGTGCTTAAACTTGCTTACTAGTGCTGTATTCATTATGACACTGACACCTCACATGAGCATTTAATGCAGTACTCCAGTTCACAAATATACGTTATTTAGTGGGTTATGCAACAAAAACATTGGTCATAATGTGTTTTACCATGGAAAATGGAATATGCTACAGTGGGAATCAAACCAGGAATGCCAGCTCATAAGGCAAATGCTCTGCCCACTGCACTACTGCTATGCTGCTTTAGTTGCATATATCTTCCTTGTTATCCTCTTCAACCATTTAAGCTGCATTAACCGTAGCTAAACGAAGGGCACACCCGCGCACCTATGGTTAGCTTTAAGCAGATTTTAAAATAAAAGAAAAGATCTGTTCATTTTATTTGTATTTGCTATTACTGTTGTACACATGGGGGATATGTGGACACCTATGAGCGGTCTCACTCATTTCCTAGGCCTTTCTGCTGTTCTCCATTGCAGGGGTGTGTATATTCTGAGAGCTCTGCTCTCAGACACGCCCCCTGCACTCTTACACGCTCCATGTAAGATTAGGAGCTCAGGCAGTGTGCCTCATTAATATGCATGGTGTGCTGCTGTCCTCCTCCTAAATGGCCACTTCCGTACAGGACTAAGCTAGTCCTGCACATAAGATTAGTAAATCCGGGACACACACACACACACACACACACACACACACACACACACACACACACACACACACACACACAAATCTTTTATATGAATTAATGTTGACTGGTTGACTGCATTAATTACTTCAGTTAATTGATTAGTGTATGTATTAATTAAGGCTGGTATTTATATTGGGGGCAGATGTGAAGTTAGTTTGTGCTGAAGAAGTTAGTTAAATGAAAGTGCTTAACTTTATGACATAATTGTATGTGATATGATTAAAGTTATTTTATTTAAGCTCGAACATAATTCCCTGCAATATTTCAACAGTTTTTTTTGTTTTATATTGTTTTATATTGGTCGTGTTTATGCTGTTAATCCTGTCTGATTGGTTACATGTGATACAGTGCCAGGTTTTCTTTCTTTCTTAACTTGTTTTTGAAAATACTTTCAGAAATGTGTCACATGAGAGCTTCTTCAGTAGCTACCCATAGTGTAGCATTTAATTCAGCACAGTTCCTTTGAGATGGATTCTGATGGATTAAATCCTGTTTTCAGTACATATTTACAGACTGCCTATCGCATTCCTGGAATTTGTAATCTCTAGTCCTGCAATTCTAAAAAAAAATGTAAAATTACAGGAAACTGCAATTACTGTTCTCCTTTCAACAGCTATATAACAACAAAATGTGGTGGCTCCACATGAAATGAGTATGCAACTCTCAATAGCTCTTGATGTTTAATCAGCACCAAATACAAAACTGTGCTTTTTCCTCATTTATAATCTGATCTGAGCATAAACTGGGATTTGAAATGCATGTTATGCAATGAGTTGTTGCCATTGTTTAAACAAATGTGATAACTCTCCTTACCTCTTTAAGGGGAAATTATTAGCCCTGTGCAAAGATAGCCTTCAGGTGCAACCTCAGGATGTTTAAGGGAAACTTAAAAGGCAAAAATCAGACAAGATAAAGAGGAGATAAAATAAAAGATTACATACACACATACATACAGATATTTCAAGCTCAGGCATTAATGCCCTTCTAGCTTGCCAATATATCAAAACACGTGTTCCCATAATAAGTGTCCAGGCTGTTCTTAAAATATCTAAAGTAGTACTTGCTTTAATGTAATTTAGTAGTCTGCTCCATGCATCAGCTACTATGTCAAAAAAACAATTAGTATGCTTATTATTACTATAGAATCTTTTACATAGGTTTTATGATGATTCTTTACTACTTTTTGATAATCCCAAACATTCCCAGAGGTAGTTGTCTCTAAATGCCCTGTATATTTGAATAAAATATCCTCTTAGATACATGTAAGAAACACTGTACAAGTTCAGATATTTCAGTCTTTCATAATAACTTAAATTTTCACATTCATGGATGCCCTTGGTATATTTCCATTGTACTCTTTCCAGTTTACTCACGCTTGCTTTCTTATAGGGTTACCATATTGTTATTCCATACTCAAGTTTGGGTCTAATGTAACTAGCAAACAATGACTTCATAATTTTTGATTTTCTAGACTTTATAATTTTTGTATACAACCTATAGTTCTATAAATATCATTAACCAATTGTTTTATATGATTAGAAAAACTCCTAGCTGAATCTACCCATGTACCCAGGTCCTTAAATGAGTCTACAGTTTCAATCACTGTGTGCTGTATTAAATATTCACCTTTCAATTTATGTCTCCCAAATCTCATATGCTTAGCTTTTGACATATTTATGAGCATATTATTCTCCTGTGCCCAAATGGTCAATTTAGTGAAGTTATTTTGCAAACATGCCTTATCTATAACACATGTAATTAGTTTACCCAATTTCAGGTCATCTGCATATAGACTGTAGAACACCTCAGATGAATAGGTTAGGTCTGAAAGATACAATCTAAACAAGTAAAGGCCTAAGACGGAACCCCGAGGGACACCCTGACTGTAACCAAAGATTTCACTTGTCCAGTTGCTTTATGATATTTACCATGTTCTATTTGTAAGCCATGAAGCTATCCATCTTATCAAGAGTACATCAATACCTAGTTGTACTAATTTATCGATCAGTAAATTGTGTATGACCCTGTCAAATGCTGAAGTAAAATCTATACATATTACATCACAGCACAATTTTTTATTCATAGCTATTATTATATTGTTATAGAACATCATATTATAGGTGGTAATAGATCTGTTTTCAACATATGCATGCTAATATATGGTTTCAAGTCCCAACCTATCCAATTCTGACAATAACTTACCCAATATTACCTTCTCCATTATTTTTCCACACCTTGAAAGTAGAATTAAGGTCTATATGACTCTGGGTTTGTCCTACTCCCCTTTCCCTTGAAGACATGTTTAATAAATGCATGTCTCCAATCTTGAGGAATCTCCCCATGTTTATATGATTTAGTGAATAATAGATATAATGGCATCATAAGTTCTTGCTGAAGTGTTCTCAGGTCATTGTTACTAATTCTGTCTCCTCCCTGTGCTTTGTTTAGATGCAGTTTGCACATTTCTTTTTCAATATAATCTAATTTGAGTACAGTATCCGGGGTACCCTGGACATCACTAGGACAACATATCACCACTTTTGTGGATCCAAACTGTTTTGCATACGATTTTCTAAATATATCTATAATTTGTTGTGTCTGAGAATAAATTTTAGAATCTGCATTTATCAGTGTGTGTGTGTCTGTACTCCTTCCACATCTTATGTATCTATAAAAATGTTTCCTATTATCCTCAATATCTTTATATACATTTTCTTCATATTTTTCTTGATTTTGTCCCACACTATGCTTAATCTGTTTGTCCAGCTTTTTATTTCAGTTTTCAGAGTTGTAGGTTCAACCTCTCTTCCATTTCTTATATTTTTTGTCTCTCACCTTACTCAGATATCTTGTTCTTATGTGTTGTATGCCTAGATCATTTTTTAGAACATTTTTTTGATTTTTTTGTACTCAAACAATTTATCTTTCAAAATTTTTCACATTCTATCTACATTTTTTCCACTGAACACCTCACTCCAGTTAGTTTACATAGTGACTGTTTTGCTTACATATAATCTGTAATTTAATTAACCTTCTTTGCATTGGTTTAGAGTTCAGTTTGGCAGAATTATCTAGCAGAAAATTAACCTTTATAACCCCATGATCACAACACATCAATGGTGGCAAAACTTGACTTAAAGTAACAGTAATTTCTTTATTAACACAAACAATTTCTAGCATGTTCCATCCCCTGGTAGTTTTTTTTCTACAATCTGAAGTAATTGTTGTTCCTGAATATACATTGTGAATAATTTCCTTACTAACATTGTTGAATCAATATTATTACAGTCTGTTTCTGGTAAATTTAACTCTCCAGCTAATATTATTCTTTCCTCCTGTGTTTTATGCAAGAAATGTACGAATTCCACTAGATCATCTGCACTTGACTTTGGTGGTCTCTATACTCCAACAATTGTTATATGTTCCAGAGTTGCCTTTATTGTCACAGTTACACAGTAAATAGTATTGGTGTTTTCATTGAACATGTAAATAGTATTGGTGTTATCATTGAACATGTAGTAATCACAGGTCTCATTATTATCTTCAATCCCTATCAGAACACCTCCATCTGTTTTTTTTTTGTTAGAATGTCTATTAGAGTAAAAACATTTATACCCTGACAGAACTGGTTTCCAGTCATTGTTCTTTAACCATGTTTCACAAACAATAACAACATCAATGCTGTGGGAACATATCAAGTTTTCCAATAAAAAACTTTATTATTAATGCTTCTAGCATTAGCAACCATCAGAGATGCATCAAATGCTGCTATCTGAGAACTGTTAAATTTTCGACCTGGTATAAATCCTGCCTAGTGTTTGTCAAACACTGCAAAATATCTGCTGAAAAATTCTCTTCCCTGATCTTGACAAATGCATGCCATCCTGTCTGAACACATGTGCCCAAAACTAGACTTGGATGCTCTACACATTTCCATTTTTTAAAACAGGATATTTTTCCATGTAGGTATTTACCCAAAAAATCTTTTCATTCACAGTGACCTGGCTATCCTTTCTGTGGTAATTTGTGAAAAATACATTGTAACACCACACCAGTACAAGCTATACTATCTAAGAGTGCTGTCAGTTCCCTACTAACAGTCAGATAATCCTTGGAGATGACATAATGCATACCAACATTAATAAAAATGGATCATAACTTCCTTACATTAAGGCATTCCAAGACTTGTCTCATATCTTCTATTTTTGCTCCTGGTGAGCATAACAGCACTCAATGTTCCTTATCTTCTCTGCAAACATAAGTATCAGTTGCTCTAATAACTGAATCTCCAATTACAAGAATATCTTTTCTGGCCATCTCTGAAGAATCTTCAGCATCTCATACAGTAATATCTGATCTATCAATTGTTATTAATCCCATTGTTTTCATTCTGAAATAAATTCTAATCCAGCTAATATTGTAAATCCACAGCTTGAGCCATGTAGTCAATACCTGTCTTTCTATTCTTTTTTCTTACAGTAATGTTCTTCCTTTTCATCTGCCCCTTGCCTGCTTTTTCTACATTTTCTGTTGGAAAAATTATCCCTTTTTCTATAGACTGAAGGTTTTATAATAGAAAAACATCATTCCCTGTAACCTGTGTGTTACATAACAAACAGTGTCCTTATTAGTATGTATTCTCTTTCCTTTATAGTCATTAATCAGTTTCTTTTCTTCCTTATTTGTTGTGAACTTCCTCCTTTCCTTCCTTTTTGCTTTTTTTCTAAACAAACTAGATCCTCAGATTGCTGAATACTTGCATCCAGAATCCCAAAGTTGTCAGGGGCATTGTCTTATTTCATATGGTTTGAATGATCTTTGAAGACAATAGATGCATCATTTCCTAAATGTGTTCTGTTTGTTCTATGCCTAACATTATTTCATCAATCCAGTCATTAATACATGGGAAAAAAACAGTTCTCCAAGGCATGCCAATTGCACAAGTGCAATCATCATCATTAAGTCTAGATTTACTTCTAATAATGGTAAGAAAATCATCCAACTATTGACATGAAGAACACAGATCACCAGTGTTATCAGCTGTTATCTTTAAATATGCACGACATTTATTACACTGTACAAGATATTTGTGTATTAGCAAATTGTTAATTGCATACTCATTTAAGGAATCCATATTCACCTTCAAATTAATAAAATATTGTAAAAGTAAAGAATAATCAAAATCAGTAACCACAGAATTCAAAGAGAACTTAAATCAACTTCTATGACAAAAAATCACACCAGCAACATACACTAAATAATAAAGTACGGTAAACTTGTTCTGACCATGCCAGAAAAAGGTTGTAAGACACACTTCTTTATAGCAGTAAAGATCACTAAATCACAAACCAAGGTAGGATTGTTTAGATATGCTCAGGAGTTTCCTCTCTGCAGTCTGTGTGAATTTATAGCTGTCTAGGCCCCTTGGAGTGGCTAGAGCTTGCCTGTCTAAAACCTATCCCTTTCTAACAACCAACAGTGAGATTAAAGGTAAAACAACAAAATATGAATCAAAGTAAATCTTGTTAACGAGCAATCCTTTCCTACCTACAAACAGTTAAAAACAGTGATAAAAAATACAATATAAATTCAAATAAAACTTCTCTTACCAGTGAACTCCATAGTAAATCACAAACACGGTAGGATTGTTTGGATATGCTCAGGATTTGATCAAGATTGGATAAGAAAGAGGAGTTCTAAAGGGGTCTGGATGAGTTTGTGAGTAGAGACCAGAGTATCAACTCTGGAGGTAACCTATCAGAAATATTAGCTAACCACAGGATAGTCCTAATGATTTTTATGTTTGACATGGGATTAAAGAGTTTTTTTCTATTTCCGTTTTGCATTCAGCACCAACATATTGTAAAATTATTTTAAAGTGATATCACAAAAGCATTAATTTGTACCACAGAAAACCTGTTTTTGTTTTCAATAAAATTGTTTGGTAGGTGTCAGCTCCTTTACATTTCACTAGCAATAGATAGATGGAAAGAGAGACTGAAACACAGACAGACTAATGGATATTCAAAATAAAAAAAAAACATAAGTGTTAAACACTTACTATGATAATCTGACAGGATTTTAAGTAGTAAATATAACAAAATACAAGTTGAGATGACTGAGTGTCCTAACATGAAATGACAAATTACATGAAAAGTTCATATTTTCTTTTATATTGAGAAATTTCATATTAGCGATTGTATGCTGTTATTCCTAGAAGATAGAAAATTGAGGTTTTTGCTAATTTTTGACATTGGTGACTTTTATGTTTTTGTTGATGATGGCACCTGCAACTTTGCCATTGAGCTGTGCTACCTTGCAGAGTGCTTCATCTTTACTTAAGTTGTCTCCACTGTCACCCATAACCATAGTTAGTCCCTGGGTTTAATCATCCATTATGGTCTAGAAACCAGGAATATGATGGAAAATTCAGTCTCTGTGTTTGACCATTACATGGTCCATTTTTTATTAGTCCTCCCAGCTTACTGCTCTCAGAAAGAAAGGTGGTCATTTGTTGTGATATGGGGATGGTAATAACCTGACTCAATCAGAGCTGTAACTGGCTCATTTGGTGGTCAGTGTTGCTCCTCTATTTGATGTCCCTTAGCTTTGGATTGAAGAAAAAAAGTCCATTCTCTGATATGTTTCTCCTCCCTAGGAGGAGAGCCACCAGGTCCTAATGCCCTAACCCTTCAATCTAAGCTCCTTCTCTCACATTTACAAGAGAAGCATAAAACTTAAAAAAAGAAAATGATCTGCCAGCTGTGCCTCTTACACCTTGTGCCTGGGGTGGCTGCCCCCTTTGCTTCACCCTAGCTACTCTTATAGATTCAGTCTTCTTCTTTGCCTGAACATTTTTTGATGGAATTACCACTGATGATCTATAGTCACTATAATGTGGTCATTACCAGTGTTCTGGATACCCTTGTTCCAGTAAGCATATGTGTCAGGCCAGTTGTACAAAATTAGCCATTATTTGACTATGAATTGTATTTATTGCACAGGCTGGGATGGACTTTAGAGCATAAATATGTGTGCATTTATGAGCATAAATATGTTGCCCTCTCATTGCGTTAGCATACACCCTGTCAGTAATAAGAAAAACAAGGCAAAACTAATAAAATGAACAGTCCACGCCAGGAGAAAAATCAGCTTTAGTGTAAAATCCACCACTGACTAAGCATTTTCACCCATCATTGGGCTTCTTCAGAGTCAGTAATCAACACTAAAAACATCATTTAAATACTATATACTTAATTAATTAATTTTCAATAAATCACATGAGTACCTTGTAATCAATTAAGCATTAACTGTTCAAAGGCCAAGTCAATACTTGTAGTATTAGAGTCACATCCCATAGTAAACATTTTTTAATATATAAAATTTAAACATGTTAGTTAATTTAACAAGTAACTAACTAGAGTTTGTTTTTTCAAAAATAAGTAATGCAAATTAATATAAAAAGTCATAGAAATGTATTGATGTATGATTAAACAAACTGTGATTTATAATTTAATATACAAGCTGCTGAAATACTGTCATTGATGCCTGGTGCATTTGAATCATCCAGGCGTAGCTGCCACAGGCACTCCTTAACTTCTAGCAGGGTTTTGTTGTCTCCCCCAAAGTCTTTCAAAGTTAATTTATCAATATCAAAAAATATTTTTTTTATAACTGGTGCACACAATGTTGTGGTTGAGCAGAGCATTAGTAGTTTTCTTGTTCTTATTGTCCCTATTATGTTCTAAAATATGAAGTCTCAGCTTCTTTGTAGTCATCCCAACATAAAATGCAACACAGAACAAGCACATAGCCATGTATACAACCATTTTTTGTGTTGCAATTGCAGTGCCCTGGACACCTAATAGTTATTTTGTAACTACAAATTTGTACATAAGGCCCATCATTAGTATATTTACATACACTGCAAGTGCCACATTTACTCATGTGTGAGGGTCTATTGTCCTGACTACTAGAATTTTTCTCAAACAATTCTTTCAAATTAGACCCTCTGCTGTTGATAAACTTAGGGGAAATTCCTATTATGTCCTTGATGTCTTGTGTGAAAACACTATCCCACACTGTAGAAATGATGTTCCTAACCTTTCCTATTGTTGAATTAAATTGCAGCACCATACCAGCGGCATAATTTTGACCGGGGTTGTCTTTGGCAAGAATATCTTTGTTGTCAAATTTTCTATTATTGTCCAAAAGAATGGGCACAAAATCACTGGATCTTCTTCTCTCTATCTCATCCCTGATATTGTTAAGGAGCTCCATCGGATAGCCTCTGTTCCTAAACATATCAATTAAATGTGCTATTTCAGATTTAAAACAGGTGTCTTGGCTGATCAGCCTTGACATCCATATAATTTGTCCCTTGAGCACATTTTTCTTTTGGTGGTCCGGGTGGCAACTGTTATAATGCAAAAAGGAATTGCTGTACGTTTTTTATAAAAGATCTTAGAATGAATATATGCATTTTTCACATATAACAAAATATCTAGGAACTTTATTTGATGTTGCTCAAGATGGTTTGTAAATTTCAAAAACTCAGTTGTTTGATTCAAATAGCCGATAAATGCTTCTACCTCATTCTTTGAACCCTTCCAAAAAATCAGAATATCATCCAAAAACCGTTAGTATAACATAATGTTTGATCTGTAATTTGATTTAAAGACACAATTTTGCTCCCAATCAGCTAATAAAAGGTTGGCATAAATGGGTGCACATATAGCACCCATCACAACCCCGTTTGTTTGTTTATAATATTCACCATCAAAGAGTATAAAGTTGTTATACAATACCATTTCCAGTGATTCTGTCAACAAGCTTCTTTTTACCTGATGTAAGTTAGTGTGTTTCAAAAGGCTATTGCTGAACACTTCTAGCCCAGCCTGGTGGGGGATGACTGAAAACAAATTGATTACATCAACTGCCACAAACCAAAATTCATCCCCAATTTCAACATTGGTATTCCTAATGTAATCCAAACAATGCCAAGAGTCCTTTAAAATATGTGGCAAGGTTTTCAAAATGTTTTTACAAGTGAAATCAACAAAGGCTGCTAGGTGTTCAGTTTTTGAACCCCTGGCTGCAACAATAGGCCTAAATGGTGGACAATTTTCATTCTTATGGACTTTAGGAATACCAATTATTGAAGGAGTGATAGGATGTTCTACTGGCAGGTATTTAAATTCATTGTGAAAAATAATACCATCACAGAAATATTTGTGCAACTGCCAATCTATTTTTGTGTATGCTCTTTGTACATCAAATTTGGGGACTCTTTCATAAGTTTCTAAATCATTCAATAACAGATGCATTTTGCTTTCGTAGTCAATGTTTGCCATAATAACCCCCCCCCCAACTTTGTCGGGTTTCATAACCCTGTATTGGTTACTGATAGACAATTCTTTGAGGCAAAACATTTCTGTTCTAGTCAAATTACTGTTGGATAGTGTTTCTTTATCCAAACATCTGCATAATTGTGTACCACAAAGTTGCTCGAATATCCCAACTACTGGGTTCCTAGGAGGAATGAACATCCTCCTCCTTTTCAAACCTAGATACTTATTATCAATATCTGGAGAAGGTTTGTTGCCAAAAAATAATTTTAAATTAAGAAGCCTAGTGTACAATTTAAGATGAATTAATAATCTTCCTATCTCATACCTAAATACAGGAACAAAAGAAAAACCTCTTTTAAAAAGATTAACACGATGTTCCATAATCAAAAAATCAGAATAATTATAAATGTTGAAGTCCTGGTCACCCTGTAGTTTGAAATTAACTATAGCGCTACTGTTACCAACATCATTAAATTCATCTAAGTCACAGTCACCACTATTGCCATTAAACAACTAAGTTAGGGATCCATTAGTACTTCCTACATTGATCCAAGTAGGGGAACCTAGTTGTTGTGATTCATTTGGTGATTGTGCCACTGATTATGTCTTGTTTGGCATTGGCCTCCCCATCTCCCCCTTGGTTGATAATTCTGACGTTTCGGAATTCTTGTATCTGCATAACTCTGATAATGCACTCAATTCCTTATCCAGTTTGGGCATCTCATGGTGATTGTGCCACTGATTATGTCTTGTTTGGCATTGGCCTCCCCATTTCCCCCTTGGTTGATAATTCTGACGTCTCGGAATTCTTGTATCTGCATAACTCTGATAATGCACTCAATTCCTTATCCAGTCTGAGCATCTCAGAGGTTTCCCACTCTCTAAAAAAACCTCAATGTTTTCCCCAGTATCTGTATCGGGTAAATCAAAATCATCCCTGGTGTCCCCCACATGGTCAATGTTTACAATTTCTTCCCTCATATAGTTATCACACCTTTGAGAGGGATATGCCCTTTTTTCTTTATATTCTAATGTATCTCTCTTTATCTTCTTTTGCTTTCTCTCTAATCCTACCTTGACAAATTTATCAGCATCTGATAAAATGTTATCAAATCTTGCCTTGTTGAGCTCAAAAAGTAAATCATTAAAAATACTGTGTTTTAAAGTCAACAACTCATTTTTAAGTTTACCTAACTTAACAGTGCTGTCCCTAATAATAATCCACATTAAATTCATCCCAGTACGGTCATACAACTCCAATAGTTCTTGAAATGCTTCAGAATTTTCTTGGATACCCATAGGTAGTTTAAATATTCTGAGTCCCTTTGGCACCTGCTTGAGCTCAATAGAGTGTTCCATAAAATAATTATCCATCTGGAGTTTTTAAACTTCTTAGTTAACTTCTCAAATAACTGCAATTGAGAGTTGATGTTACCAAAACCAGTGCCCTGCTCAGAAACCAAGCCATTAGGAAAGATGGGTGGAGATAATAGTGCTTCTAAGTCAGGTAACAGTACTAGATGTGAAGCTTCATAACTACCTTGTCTCTCCAATCTCGCAGAATTACTGTTGGAATCTCTAACTCCTATTCTTGTATTGGCAAACCCTGAGTGGCCTGGGGGTGTGTGTAAAGTGAGAAGTTCTGCTTGTGAACTAGTAATGCTAACGTTACTTGTACCCCCCACCCTACCAGGCCCATTGGCTTGTAATAGGGAAATAATCTGCTGAGTTAGTTCCATGTATTGGGCAATTAATTGCTCTATGTAAAAATGTGTGTAGTATTACTCAATTCAAACTCAATGCAATCCAAAAATAGGTATCTCTTCACAATCTATAAGGCCTAGACTTTCTGTTTAACTATCCTTCCAGATGTTACAATACACGCAACATCCAAAATTCAGTAATAATTTAAATAAAAGTCTTCTGTGCCACCTTAAATAAAATATAATGTAATCACAAAATTAAACAAACTAAAATATCTACAATATATCAAATAAACTTGCAGTGTGAGCAAAATTTGTCCTCCAGTATACCACAAGTAATTAAACAATAAACGCTAAGCTCTAAATGTCACCATTGCAAATAACCATATGTATACTTTCATACATTAATATAAAATTTGATGTTAGCTGAATTTCTTTGTACTGGTACATATAACAGCCAGCTTGTTTCCCCATACGAGTGTACAAACACTTGTCAGAAGTATCAGTAAATTACTAGACTGTATTGTATCAAAGTAATAAATCAATTAAACAACAATCATAAATATAGTTGTATAGAACAATAGGTATAAAGGTTGATAATAATATTGTTTAGAACAATTATAATGATCAAAGTAACCTACAGTTGGAAGGCAGTGAACATCCTAAATTCTACACAATGTAATCACATTGTATGCTGCTACTGGCCGTGTGTTCAATATACGAACAATGTATATACAATGACAGTATTTCAGCAGCCTGTATATTAAAGTATAAATCAGAGTTTGCTGAATCACACATCAATACATTTGTATGACTTTTTATATTAATTTGCATTCATTATTTTTGAAAAAACAAACTCTAGTTAGTTACTTACTTGTTAAATTAACTAACATTTAATTTTTATATATTAAAGAATGTTTACTATGTGATGTAACTCTAATACTACAAGTATTGACTTGGCCATTGAACAGTTAATGCTTAATTGATTACAAAGTACTCATGTGATTTACGGAGAATTAATTAATTAAGTATATAATATTTAAATGATGTTTTTAGTGTTGTTTACTGACTCTGAAGAAGCCCAATGGTGGGTGAAAGTGCTTAGTCAGTGGAGGATTTTACAATAAAGCTGATTTTTCTCCTGGCATGGATTGATCGTTTTATTAGTTTTACCCTGTCAGTCACGTCTACCTTTCCCTGCTACCTACCATAACCCTGTTATGTCCTTACTTCCTTACCCATTTTCCTTCTCTTTATGCATGAAAAATTAACACTTGTCTCACAAAAAAGAATCCCAACTTCCCCACTTCTATCCTGCTCATTTCTTAGCTTCTCACCTTCTATTCTTCCCTCTGTTTGCTTCTCCTTTTCATATCTTTCCTCATTTGTATACTTTAATCTGCTCAAAAATAGACCAATATACTAAATACATGACCATGGAAACCTCCAAATCAGGTAACGTTTGTGTTCATACTGTGCATGGTGGGTCAGAAAGAGCAATATTACTGCCCTTGTATAGCTGTGAAGCAGCAGCAATGCTCATTGTACATCTTCTGTACCTCCAGCTATTAAGTATAACCTCTATCATGCACTATGTATCTTGACCTTAAGTGTCACCAGTTATGCACATGAACTGAGTGTCACTGCATGGCATTTGGCACATACAACATAGGTTACAGCTGTCAAGATTTCAGAAATTTCCTTTGCAAGGCTTTATACTGCCAACTATGTTTATCAATAATGGATTAGACCACAAAAGTGGTGTTCTAAAGAGTCATTGTAAAATGTCTTATTCTTTCATTTGGTAAATGTGTGAGACCTAACTGCTGTTTGTTTCCTGAAGCCTTTTATCCACTGCTGCTGTAGCTCAGCCTGTAAATAAAGTGCTTTACACAGTACAGGTGAGGACGGCTGTGAGATCAGGTTCAATAGGAGTTACATGTGGTATCAGATCATTGTTAAATTAGGGAAGCTGTTTCCTGACATTTGTATTATAGTGCAGGTAAATTAGTCAGAATCTGTTGATGTTGTATCTGCACTTGCTTAATTTAGTTTACTTTTCTCTGCCTCATCTGTGCATGTGTTATTTTACATTTTCCTCTTCACTTACTTGGCATTTATGTCCAGCAACATTCAGACCAAAACCTCTGCCACCATTCTGGCCCATCACACCACCACCACCACCCTCTTACTACTTCACCACCTGCAGCATTGTAGCCAGTGGTGTTCCCAGCTGTCACACTCATATCTACTTCCCCTGGCAGCACCACTGCCTTCAATCTATGTGTCTGATACTCCCCTTCTCCAGTGTCTACCACAATCCCCCTTCAATCTATGTGTCTGATACTCCCCTTCTCCAGTGTCTACCACAATCCCCCTTCAATCTATGTGTCTGATACTCCCCTTCTCAAGTGTCTAACACAATCCCCCTTCAATCTATGTGTCTGATGCTCCCCTTCTCCAGTGTCTACCACAATCCCCCTTCAATCCATGTGTCTGATACTCCCCTTCTCCAGTGTCTACCACAATCCAGACTTTGTCACCACTTTTCTGTCAAGTTTGAGAGTCCACATTTTCAGACAGTAAAAGTATGCAAGGTATTTAAACACAAACAGAGCCATCTGTGAAGCTAGGATCTTGACCACACTGGACACTGAGATGACATTTCTCTGATGTACATTATTAATATGCAATTGAAAAGTTAATGACATCAGCATGTTATGCCTGCATGGAATTTCAAGAAAGTCATTCCATCATATAAAGAAAATTTGTGGTATTCTTATTTGGAATTCACTGTGTCCCCACCAGACCTCTCAACTGTACCGAATTTCTCGGCATTTACCGGTTTTGAGGTGCAAATAATGGGGTGCCATGAATTCCTGATTGGCCTCCTTTATTTACAATTCTTTCCTGCCTTTTTTAAAAATTTATTTTCTTGGCAATTTTCCACTGACATCATCACGTGTAGAGGCATGCACAGTGACATCAGCATCATGAGCAGTCTGCCAGCCTGTCGGAATTTGGCTAAAGGTAAGCACTTCTTTCAAGTTACAGAGCAGATAGCAGAGTCAGTTAGTTCAGAGAGGCTCAGTCTGGTCTCAGGAGTGGACTACAGAGGCAGGCTACAGGCAGGTCGGATCACGCAAGAGAAGCAACAGAAACACAGTTTTTTTTTTCTTTTTTTTACTTTTAATTAGAACTTAAGTTTGACTTTGATACAGTGAGTCAGCATCAGCAAGGCTACCCTGTCCTCAAGCAAGTCATTCATTTCAGTGCAGCAGGCCAGCAGCAGTCTGGTCAGAATCACTCAGGTCAGAGTGGCAGTGTGACCAGACGTGAAAATATATTTTTCTTTCTGCTTCTTCCCCCAGCTCCTCATCCACCTCCGGGTAAAAAGGATATAAATTAATTTACTGCAATCATTGTAGCACACAGGAGGATTCCCACGATGAGTTTGATCTACTTGAGTGACCTATGTTATTAAGTTGCATTGCAAATCTCTGTAGTCTGCTAAAACCAGGATCTAATTTAGGCTTTTTTTTATGTGGAGTTAATCTGCCTTGTAGATTTTGAAGTACCAGAACATAAAATACAATTGTTCTGACGACCTTCATAACCACCACAATATCAGATATTTTACTTAAGTGAAAACAAGGTTGTATAGACACGCACACACACAGAGATAATCTGGCTGCATACTTCATTGTGATTTAATTAAAGAAGTTTAATACTGAGCAATACTCTTTTTAATAATGCATCAGGAATGAATGAGCTTGCCCATATCAGGCCAGAGCTACTTTATTAAGCGCAGAACGTGAGTAAATTACAAAGGGATTATAATGAAAATTCTACCTCACAACAGCTGTTATGACTTACAGTAAGAAGCTTGACACTATGATAGATACATGACCAAAGCTACATGTATAAAGTACACATCCACACTGGTGCACAGAGTCATTGAAGAGCTTTAGGTAGAGGAGGAACAACTTATATCTTCACAGAGTTACCTTTGTCTGGCTAATATATTCAAGTGTAGTGTAACACATGACAATGATGATTTGGAAAGCAGATGATTCTACAGATTTCAAACTTTTGAGGCTTCCTTCAATTCTGATTTTATTTGATATGGGAAATTCATGTTTTCAAAACATACAGAGAAGAAACTTGTTGTCAGTGTTATTTATTATTATTTTATTTGCATTGTTAGTAGGTTTTGGTTTCCAGATCTGAATTATCAGATTGTCTTGATGGACTGTATCTCAGAATGGATGTATATTTATCAGCTGTATATAAAAAGTGGTATGGATTCTTCTAAGATGAGAGAAAGTTAGAGTGTTTTGTAATTCCTGTCAGTATAATTTCTTTTGTGTTGTGAAGTCATGTGCTCTGTTAGTTACAAATGTGGCTATGTTATTAAACATTTGTTTTATTTCAATTTGGTGCTTATTTGTTAGGATGGTGGAGGCATAGAGGCGATTGAGCAGGATAATTGATTTAGCAATAAATGGGCTGCTGCCACAGGTTTAGTGATTTGGGCATTTACTAGAAAGTGAGAGCGACTTATCTAGTTTTCTAAGAAAGTTAGTTTGAGTTTATTTCTGGAGCTGGGTTATAGTGTGTCTATCACAGTGTCATAGTGCGACTACATACTCTTGATCATTTACGTTGTACCAGAACACCATTACCAGCTTGTGGATTAAGTAACACCTTACGGTATGTAGTCATTTTATATGTTTATGATTTCCATGAAGTGCTGATAAGTCATAAGGACTTAACTTCATGCTGTATTTTATGTTCACATGTATGTGATAAAATATTTTGAGTGGTATATTTTTATTAAAAATACAAATTCTTTTTGCTAGGTTGTGTATGTAGTGAAGTAGATTTTTGTTTCATGTTTTTGTCCATTTTTCATAAAATTGTAGTTTTCTGGCAAATTAATGGCAAATCATTAAAGACTGAAGTTAGAAAATAATGGCAGACATTTTAGTTTCAGACTTCATGTCCTTCAGGAAATTCATGCTAATGCAAAACCTGTTCTTTCAACTTTCTAAGTTTGCAAGGGGAATGTTTAAAAAATATCCCTATTTTTTGGGCCTTTGTCCCACTTTTATTTATGGCTTTGGTTGGATTTCTTCCTCTAAGAGGTTGGGAGGTATGAAATAAAACATGATTGTGTTCTTCTGCTTATTTTGCATTTCATGATCATATTTTGGTTGTCTGTTTTTCAGTTTGCGTTTAAAAGTTGTTATCCCACAATTCTATTGGAGTGGGTGGGGTTACATAATTATGTATGCAGATTTTATGTTAATCAGTGTGCAGATTTGTACCTATTTTTCATGAGCATTTGTCCAGATTTTTGATTTTTCCAGATTGAGAGGTATGGTCCCCACCTTATGATCTGCCACAATATGTACAAGTACTCTTCAACAAGTCATCAGAGGAAAAACTCTACAGTACAAACTGCAACCAGGAAGTAATCAATGCACATGGAAAATAACTAAGTATATCAGAGCAAAGGCTGTAAAGCAAATATACAATGATCTTCTTGCAACCAAACCATTCTCAGAAAATCCTTAAGTAAATAGCATACAATCATTCAACTAATAATAGATAAAAACAGCTATGCTGAATTAAGAGCTCATCTCTATCCCCCGATAAAACAGTGTAGCAATGATTGAAAGTCCATCAATTAACAAATAAAAAAACAGCCTTGATGAATTAATAACTCATATCCCTCCATTTAACACTGTAGCATTCATTGAAAGTCTTAGCCCAATCAATAAAATAATAATCTAATTATAATAGATAAAAACAGCCTTGATGATTTAAGAAATCGTCTCTTTCTTCATCTCATCACTCCCTATAAAACAACATAGCATTCTTTGAATTCCAAAGTAATAATCATGTAATAACAGATAAAATTAATTAAAAACTCATATCTATTCAGACCATAAAACAGCCAACAAAGTCTCTGTCTGCCTTGTATAACTGCAACAAATAAACAATTACCAGTATTGCTAGTAATGGCAGGAGGATACCCCACAGAATTTTGCCTCTATGCTATCATTACCATGTATTCATTAGAAATCAGGCACTTCAAATCAGAATCTGTGGCAAATCCAGAAACAATCAGACAGAGACACTTAAACTATCAGTACGGTGCTGCTAACTTGAGTCCTTGACTATGTATTGATACACATTTTTCTGAATTAAATTGTATTATAATTCTAACTATTTTATTATTTATTTAGTGCAATTCACCACCCGTTTCTCCAAAAAAAGTTAATTTGGTTGTGTGCAAAGCCAAACTTCCTTTATGAGGTTCACGTTTTAATTTAACAGATCATTCCACCATCAGTCATATCCTGTCTAACATGCAACTGATACCCAGATTCTGATCTGTATAATCAAATCCAGAAATAATAATCAGAAAGTGACCATTCAGGGACTAAAATATTAATACTGTGTTAATTTGAGTCACTGAAAGAATAAAAGAATATGAATTCATTTTTCTGAAGTAAAGGAAAAGTCTATATGATAATTCTTAAATTCTTTCTAATCATTCTCATTACATATAAAGTACAATTCTTTATCACGTTTCTCTAAACAGGTGATGGAGTCAAAAAATATTGAGCCAATAAGATAAACTACCCCCGGGATTCATGAACCTTGCGCCAGGCGCCAGCATAGCGTCGGCGTTATAACGCCAAATATGGCTGCTGAGCGATTCAGGTATGAATGAATTCCACGTGCACTACCGGCGTGCGCCGGACCGTCTCCGCCCCCGGCGTAGGTATGCAAAACACACTGTGTGCGGTATTGCACCATGCAAATGAGGGCAAATAGCGATCCACGAAGTGGCGCAGGAGTAGCGTAAGGGCATGGCAATGTAAACCAAAAAAAAACGGTTTACATTTACCCAAACATACCGGAGGAGTAGCGGAAGGCTGGCAAAGTCAGGTATCATATAGGTGCAATATGCCGATGTGGAAAGGCACCGAGAATGTCCAAAGAAAATATGCACAAAATGTAAAAATGACATAAATGGCACGTGCGTAGAAAGAACAGCAGACCCGGGATATGTGCACAGAAGTTGCAAAGCAATGAAATAATATGACAATGTCCTAAAGAGCAGTATAACGCACATCAGCTGCACAGCCACCACACACCATAGTATGTATGTAAAGCTTCAACCCCAGCGCAATGGTTGTCAAGGAGTGGTGGCGGTGTTGGCGCCGTAACCATGTATTAGTAGTCAATTCCATGCAAATGAGGCAGATAATAGTGAATCGCAAAAGCGGCGTAAGGATGGAGCAAACGGCGTAGCGGTACAACACCGAGGAGTGGCCTACACGAGATACATGTCAACCACAGAGGGGTGTGCCACTGTAGGAGGAAGGATATTGGAGGTCAGCAAATCTGGGCTGTACAATGCACATCACAGCATCAGGACTGGCGTGTTAGGAAATAGATGCGCTGAGAGTACAGAATGTGCGTACAGATGCATGTGCACGAGGATGACTACGTTCTCTAAACCAGTCATGTGACGGCCTCACCGTCAACAACCACGGATATAGGAAGGTAATGCGGAGAATACAAGGAAATGTGGAAGCAGTGTAAATGGAGCCGTAATGAGCAATCAACACCAATCAATGCAGGAAGGGCAAACACCGGCAGCTGATAACTCTGCATGCAGACTCCTGCATAACGGGAAAGGGGAGGCATATGAGTGCAAAGATAGTAGGGGATGTAGTAGAAATGCAAAGAGCAAAGAACCGAAATAGCACAGCCAAGTACAGAGGTAGCATAACTGCGGCTGCAGATAAAATGCATCATATGCCATGTGCCTGCAGGATGCAGTAATGTAAGATGCAAAGGCGAAGGCAATGCAGGCAACTGTAATGTAACACTACAGGCAGTACCGTTGCAGTTGCAACCGTAAAACCACGGAAATAATCCATGGATACGGCTGCACAGACACACCCAATGACATCACCGGGTATACAGCACAACAGTATTAAATGTGAATGCACACAACACACAGCGCGATTTCCCAAACGCCGCACCGTAGGGTGTAAACAGACGGGGAACTTTTAATATGTATATGCTGGGTGCCGCCGTGGCCGTGATGCATAGGTATGTGGCAGAGACAGACGGAGTTGCGGAGGGTGGTGCCGACAACTACCGTCGGCCTCACAGGAGAAGGAGAGTGTTCAGACCAAGGGTGACCTACCAGGGGCTGCGAGACCTGGAGATAGTAGGGCGCTACAGGGTGGACAGGGACACGTTACAGCAAATAGTGGAGCTGTGCCGGCCACGCCTGAGAACAAGAGACAACAGAGGGGAGCCCATCCCAGTGGACACAAAGGTATGTGTGAGCTTGCGAATACTGGCTACAGGTACCTTTCAAAGGCCCACCGGGGACATAATGGGCATCTCACAGGCATCAGCATCCAGGGTACTACACCAGTTCCTGGATGCCATGTTACCACATGCCCATGAGCACATAAATTTCCCCACATCTCAGGAGGAGTTGGCTAGCAATATCGCCGCTTCCACCGTGTGGCACAATACCGGAGGTCCTGGGTGCGATAGACTGTGCGCACATAGAAATTAAGTCACCACCCGGGGAGCAGGGTAGACGCTACATAAACTGCAAGGGATACCCCTCCATCAATTGCCAGGTCGTGTGCAATGCGCAGGGCATTATTATGGATGTGTGTGCTGGCAGCCCTGGAAGCTACCACGACTCCCATATCTGGCATGCCTCACAGCTGTTTCAGGTATTCGCCAGGGGACATCACACAAGGTCACCTTGTGGGGGATGCTGGCTACGCACTGGAGCCGTGGTTGATGACACCCATCAGAAATGCACACACACACATGCAAGAACGCCATAATGAGGCACATGCACAAACGAGAATAATCATAGGCGTGTGTTGGGATGTTGAAATCACGGTTCCGGTGCTTGGATACATCCGGTGGAGCCTTGCAGTACTCTCCAGGCACAAGTGCCCACATATTCATAGTATGTTGTATGCTACACAATATGATTCTGCGGAAACAGCTGCTGCAGGGACATAATGCCGGAGGGCCACCAAGCCCGCCACAACTGCCAGGGCAAGCACAGGCACAGGGCGTTCAGCGCCATGGACACACTGAGCCAGCCCCAGTAGGTAGACAGAGGCGTACCCAATATGCCTACGCCCTGGCAAAGAGGGAACATAGCACATACTTTGACAGTGTAGGCCCCATGGACTGACACCTCCTGACCTGCACACACAGTAAAATGGGCGCCACACAAACATGTCCGCCCGTAATGTGTACCGTATGTGCGGACGTATGTGTGACTCCAACAAAGGCACCGCCCAAACACTGCACACCCAATAGCCAGCAGAGCATGGAACGCCAACACCTCAACGCACGCCGGTTCTACAGCACACGGCGTGGCCGTATGCTGCCACTATCGCCGCAAGTCGACCACATATGTACTCATGTGCATACACAGATACGGAAATACATATCAGTACACATGTAGAAATATATGTACGCATACACAGATATAAAGTACAACAGGGTAATATGGAACCCAGGGATGCAAGTTCACAGATAAGTAAGACACGTAATCACCACATAGTAAACATAGTGACCGACAACCCGATCATCCTGGAGGGTGGGCAGAGCAGGTAACGCCAGCCATGGAAATGTTAACCTGCATCAATACATATCCGCGTGTCGGGATGGTCACCAGTCCACGGTACAGTAGCGGGATATGTGTAGGGTTGCCACCTGTCCCACGTTGTGAGGAGAGTCATCCTTTTGGCAGTTGTGTCCTGCAAAAACATTGACAAAATGGCAAATGTCTTGAGATTGTAGGACAAATCTATTTCCTATATTTTCTTTATTAGTTGCATAAAACAGTTATTTTGTAGAAGAAACATCTAAATATTATAATAAACAGAATAAGCAACTGTAATGCTACAAGTTTGTATTCTGGCAAAAAAGTGAATTGCTGTTCTTTGTACTGGCCGTGGGTATGTGTTGGCATGCAAAATCTGCCGTTTCTACAAAAAATGTCCCACTTTGGGCATTTGAAAAGGTGGCAACCCTAGATATGTGCGTGTCATATCCATAGGATATGAGTGCGGAGATACACGCCGCCACCGGCGATGCCAACGTAGGTATTGTGTTCAACCGTCGGTGCGAAAGCGGAAAGCATACCAGTGAAGTGTACGACATTATGAGGAGCGTACCTCATTTGGGGTGTAAAAGAGTTCATGTTCCTCGCAGTTCCTCCAAGTTCCACATCGAAAATGTCTGTCAAACATCCATTGTTAGGAATGTATATAAATGACATCCTGGTAAATAGAATGTACTCATAGTAATTCATTAAAGGTTCTTCACTGTAAGTAAATCAGCATATTATAATCAACCTATGACCTACTTAGCTGAAGTTGTCACTATGCCATTACTATGTGTTCCACATTATGCCCATTTGTTTCACATTACTACTGTGTGTATTCCTCACTCTGGAAATAGAAGGTTGACAGCCATGGCGGCAATATGTGTATGTGTGAGGTGAGGTTGTCGTGTGTTCCGCTGTGTGTGTGTAATGTGTGTGCCAGTGTAAAATGTGTATGTAGATGACATGTCACAGGCGGAGTGTAATAACAGGCGTAGGCATACAGTACAGGAACCATAGGCGTATGTACAGCAGTACCCACAAAGTAGTACTGACATCTCCTCAGTGGCTATGCACGTGGCGACGTAAAACGATGCAAAGCGGAAATGTCCCAAAGTGTACCACAGGGCCATAGCCATCAGGAGATGCAAAGGACGCATGTACAAACCATGACCGTATGTATGGCGGCCATAAGGTAGACTCCACACGGTCCGTCGGCAGCGTTACACAGCATCAGGCATGTGCGGCGAAAATACGAATGTGCTATCCCGGCACCGATCGTGAACACTTACGGTCCCGTAAATACCGCGGTGTGTTCCACGACCGTGAAGTAAGCAAGCGGCACACGAATAGGAGGCTACCGGTAGCATACAGGCCGCCCCAAGTATAGCACCACATTCACCGTAACTATCAGCGACAAAATGCCAATGGATAGTAGGCACGGACGAACATCCGCAGATATATAACCGATGTGAAGGAGGAATACGTGCAGGAAGCACACATGCAGGCGATACCGACAGCACACGACATCAACAAAACAAACATTCCCGGAACAACAGACAGGTAACCTGCAGCTCCCCAAGCAGGGATGGAGCACACACACAAGCATATCTGGTATGTATAAATGCAAGACTCACACCCGGTACCCGTCACCCACATCCGCAGATATACCCCATTGCACATATCAAAGGGATAACAGCTAAAACCGTAGCAAACACATACAGGCAGTCAATGACAGCGGCATACCCACAACAAGCTCGTGGGAAACACTAGCAGCGGCTGATGCATCCTTGCATCCGCTGTGTACAGGAAAATAACAGCTATGTTACACATCTGAATGCACAACGCCATCGACAGTCGCCGCCAGGACACGGAGACCCACATGTCGAACACAATACCATACCCAACACACACAATCCACGGCTAACACCACAGCGAAATGTACCCGACACCACACATAGCGGATGCAGTCACACAAACATGATACAATACATACCACCCTCACGAAGGTATTGCAAATAACCAACGGCCACACGAGGAAAGAACCATGGCCTAGTGCCAGCGCGTAGCGAGCGAAAGGAGGGATCACCGGTGAAATGCGCATAAGTACACACCGAGGAACAGCTATTGGCCTGATTAACCCACATGCCTCAGGTGACGGCGAATATAAGGAAGACTCCTGGATATTCAAACCGTATGTTCATACCGAACAAACAGGAATACAGAAGGAGAAACAAGGAAATAGAGGCGAGCGAGAACCAAAGGCGGAAAGGTATGTCGAACCCACGACATGTACTGGTGTGTAACGCACGATCGTATGATGAATCTGTACAGTATGTGAGCGGTGTGTGTAGGTAAAGATACCTGTCCATCAGGCAGAGAGGCGAAGGTTGGATATGTAATGCTAAAGCGCGCAGCATACCAGCGACTGTGGACAACGTGTGCACAGCAGTGGGACAACATGTACACACCGGGATAACCCCAGGTTCGACTTGCCACCTTTTCAAATGGCCAAAGTGGGAAATCTTGGGACACACATCAGATGTTACAGGTGGACACATACCCATGGTCAGTACAAAGGTTAGAACTGTACTCTTTTGCATAAAGAAAAGTGTAGTCTTGTAGCAGTTAAGTTGCTTATTGTGTGTCTTGTAACATTTAGGAATGTACATACATAAATAACTATGTTATGCAACTCTTACATAAAAATGGGATATAGTGATGTCCTACAATCTCAGGACATTTGCCATTTGTAATATATTTTGTCAGGACACAACTGCCCAAAGAGGGACTGTCCCTTGCAAAGTGGCACAGGTGGTAACCCTACCCCAGGTCTGCCATAGGGGTTGCAAACACAGAACAATGCCACCACCCACGCTGATGCTGGCAGTGGATATCCAACAATGAAGTGCCACAGCAGGGGATAGGACATGTATGTATAGTGTCACAGCACACATGTGCATGGGCATATACCGTCGATGTCATACGGAATGTGCGCACGGCGTGCACGTATCCCACGCAGTAGGGGCGACTATGTCAATTATGTGTAATGCAAAGCTGTCATGATGGATATGTTCACAAATCATAGACAGTATCACAGGCATAGCATGCATGATGGAGGGATGGCCTAATGTTATGTACATACACAAGATATGTATGGCCTGCACATATGGGACAATGTAGTAGCAGAATAGGTACCGAAATGGAGGGAACAGCAAGTAACCATGTCCAAACATTCCATAGCAGGTGCAATGTGTGCCACAATGATGTCCAGCAGGGCCGTGTGTAAACACATGTGCAATGTACACAGTACTGACACCCCCCCCATGGTAGTGTCCACTGAACGGCAGAACTGGATGTCAACTGTCATGTCTATACAGTCGTTCGCTGTGTTGGTACCATGGGTCTGTGTCACCCTACCAGCAAGGGAGCTATCACATGACTAGTGACACAGTGTGCCCCTGTGGGATGTGCACAGGACCTATGTCCCACAGCACGGTGTGTGTCCAGTCTGTGGATGTCACACAGGCGCCGGGCCGAGCAATGTGGCATGTGTGCACACATGCAGGACTGCTCCTCCCACCCTGCCCACTGCAAGCGCCATGTAGGAGTACTACATGCATCAGTACTGCGGAGAACATGGCCCATGGCAGAGTAGATTACACCCCTGTGTTAGTGGCATGCAGGTGAGTACAGATGTGTTACATGACTGTCATTTGCATATGTAAACTGTCTGAGCGGGTAGAGAGCACCGCATGACTATACTGAGACATGTAACGTTGTATCCATTGTGTAAGGTACACCACACATGTGTTATTGTAACACGGCCTGCGTGTACATGTGTGTATGGCACTGGTACAAGGGCACCCAAGGTATCAGCTAGACATACGGTCCAGAAATCGTGGTCCTGCACATGTGTACCCACGCCATGGTGTAATATGGCAACCACAGCACCATGTGGGCCATGTGTGTGTACATCAACCATGTACAGCGTGATATGCCTGTATAGGGACAGTATCCATGTGATACACACCGCATGACTGTCAGTATGCAAAGGTGATGTGTATGCACTATGTGTGATGTAACTGATGCAATGATATCTACATGATATATCTGCCACACTGACACCTGTATGGGTGTCAGCAACATAGTAGGATGAGCTAGAATGCTGCCAGGTATGTAGAAGTGGTATATCTAGGCAGGTTCAGTTCTGTGTGACAGCAGGTAGTGTTCGTATGCAAATACTGAGCATGAGGGGCCACATGTCTGAGGACCGTGCAATGTCACACGTCCCTGACTTGTTGTAGTTAGCATGATATGCCTGCACCACTGTGTGAACTGTACAGAAGGCACATGGCGTAACATCCCGATACATAGGGTACGATGTGATGCTGGATGTGTACACTGGCAATAGCATAAAGTGGAATGGTGCTGAAGGGCAAAGAGCGGATCATGTCTGATGTGATACCCTCTGTACCACCCCAACCACCCATGCAATAATATGACAGGTGGCCAGCATGGGATGTGGTGTGCTGTGGCGCACAGAAGCCCAACAAGGGTGCCAGGAAAGGCATGCAGGTAGTCAATGAGTGTGTGAAGCATGTATGTCAAGATGTGGCCCAGTGCCATACTGAATGGCCCAGTCATGGGTGTAGAGATGCAGCCCCATCCCTGCAATGCAGTACCATCCATGTGTAGTGTGCTAGATGTGGTAGTGTGGTGGTCAGGGTGCACAACGTACATGAATGGGCTAGCAGTCACTGGCGTGTGCTGCTGCAGAGACATGTAACAGCCAGGTTGGCGGGATACAACAACTTGGGCGGTTTGAGGTGACATTGGGACTGTGTTCCCGGACATAACATGTGCATGGCAGTACTATGTATGTGTCCACAGGGTTAATACAATGTCCAGCCAAGGATTGGAACCCTGTAGTGAGTGAGAGTGTGTATTGTTGGTAGGTACCCCATTGGCAGGCACGATGACAGCAACATCTGTGTCGTCAATGCCTGCATGACCGTGGTATGCTGCATTGAATGTGGATGTAGTCAAACAGCAGAGACATACCACCACACTGCGTGAGGGCCCACACTGCAATGTCTGGCAGTCATGTGTAGGTAGCTAGCTGTGGAGTATGTCATGCACCATCAGGACACACCATGACTGTCAAGTGACACACAACACACAGGTGAACATAACTACCGTGCAACAGCCTGCACATGTGCCCATACAGCACGTGTGCATGGAACAGGAATACCACTGTGGCGTCTGTGAAAAGGCCAGTACCACCATGTCTCAGTGTGGAATAGCATGGTCCCTACCAGTGTGTAAATGTAGCAGAAGTGCACTGTGATCAGTGTTGGCATAGGCACGTAGACTGTCCATCGTACGGGGTGCCATGCCATCAACTACCACTGTCAGTGGATGTCAGTAATACCGGCTGTAGTGTGTATGTACCATGCATGCTGCTATGGTTGTGTGTTTAGGGTGTGGCTAGCAGGGATGGTAAGCATGGATGTTCAGCAAACAGAGGCGAGGTGTGTAGGCCTAGCACACAGACACATGGAGGTTTGGTGCATGCTGAGGGTAGTGTAGGTATGGTATGTGTCGTGTAATGTGTCACCCAGCTATGCGTACTGCATGGCCAAGCATGTGTGGGTACATGGGAGTCCATACTAGGGAAGGGCGTGTTGCTGGCAATACATAGCAGTAGCAACTGTCCTAGGTGCAATGTACAGTATGCCAACCCGACCGGCATGTAACCTGTGGTGTACAGTGTATTCACTGTCGCCTGTCACAATGTGCGTAGCGGCCACGAACATGGGTATCTGAACATGGACTACCTATGATGCAATGTGTCATGGGAATATACAGTATGTGTGTAAATCACGGTGTGGTGTGGGAACCACCCACCCGTGTGTGTTGCAGTCAGGTATGTGCCTGGGAGGTATGATCTGTGTACAATCTGGACTGGCAGGTGTGCCGTGTAGGGCATGGAGGCAGGTCCCAGGCACTGCAGATAAATGACATGTGTGCTGTACTGTGTGTGCAGTGCTAGTGTACAGCACAGTGGAGGGTGTAAGCATTGTCACACATCACTGCATGCTGTGCCTACCTGTGACAGCCCTGCCGGAGACAGACATGTGACACCGCTGCACAGGCAGCATAGCATGTGAAGATGTACATGTGGGCTGCACACCTTAGGCAGATGTCCACATGTCATGTGTGCCACGGTAGTGTGGTTGAACACGACTATCAGACTGGACAAACAGCACATGCCTGCATAACAACAGTATGACCATAGTCAACAGTCCCAGTGACAGAGTAGGCCAATGTAGACTATCCCTGCATGCAGACCACTGGCTACTGGACACCTGGCTAGACACACACCTGGAGGGTTAATTCACCATTGAGCCATCACATGTCCAAGTCCATGTGGGCCGTACAATGTCATCACAGGGTGGTCACAATAGCAGGTGGCAAGGCAGACCACGGTGTACCAGGTGATGTGTCATGTGTGCATATGTCGACTAGCACAGCCGTTCACATGTCTGCAACATACTGGTGCCGCGATGTATACTGTTACATGATGAATGGAACTGCACTGTCACCCACTACAGGGCCATCTGACACAGGTGTGTTGTGACTGGTGTAACCCATGTTTGCACAGGATACACACTGCTGTTGTAGGCAGCCATGCTGGTGGCCACCAGTGATATATGCAGTGGTCATACAGACATACCGTACACAGTGTTCATGCAGGAATGTCCATTGTAGGTGGACGATGCGCTGCTATGTGAATGTAGGTGTTTGTTGTGAATGTCACACATCCAGAAGACACCATCTGGTGCAGTCATGGTTGTCAACACCGGTACACACAGCCACAGCAGTCAGAACCCAGTCCTGACAATGTGTGTCAGTCACCCTCGTACTGTGTGACATATGTGCACATGGCGGAACACCTCCCACTGTCATCTAAGCTGGCTACATGATGGCTGGAATGTGCTGTAGAAATGTACAATGCTGGTAGCCGAATGAAGTACCTGGAATCAGACACAGTGCGCTATGTGAGCCATGTAAACCATGCACAACAATGACCGCCCAACAGACACAAACAATGCATTGACACATGGAACATGTGCACATGACAACCCCAATGAGGTATGTTGCACATATTGATGTACAATTGTCATCTATGGCCATAGCATGGATGCAGACACACATACTCCACAGGTAGTACCATGTGATGTAGGTAGGGGGCATTGCTCGTGTACATGTCACAGTAGATGTCCACACACATGTCCTGCATAGCCGTCATGTAGGGGTAGCTGTGGTATGTGACAACTGGACATGCCCATACAAATTACCATGTCCCACAGGAGATGTGTTAGGTGTGTACCACATGTGACGTGCTGACAACAAGCTGCGATGTGTATGGCTGGCGGTGTACCTGTGTGACATTGTCTGTGATGGGTGCAAAGGCACATAGTATCGTATTGCATGCACACAAGCCCCACATAGGTGCATAGCCTGAACATACAGTACAAGGAGTGTGTGGGATGATAGCAACCCACAGGTGGAGATGGAGTGCGGACGGCAGCCCACAACCACATGTGTGTACGGTGTTCACGTCCACGACACATGAGCATCTGAGAGGCTAGCGTCACAGCTGTACAGGGTCGCATGCATATATGTTCAGCAACATCCCTGTATGTCCCACCACTGGCCCGTGGAGCGATGGACACCAACCAAATGTGCAGATATGAGATGTGCACAGCACATCACAGATGCCTACCGTAGAACAGGCCTACCATGTAGACATGTGCACAGTAGGTCTACCTGCAGTCAAACACGTTAGGTGCCAAACCACACCAATAGTCCAGGCAATGACACAGATGGGCGTGCATGCCTGTGTGTATGTATGTCTGTGAATGCCTCCGGCATAGCAATATAGCTGTGTCACCGTTGTGAACAACAATATGAATGGGTTGTATGTGTGAGGGTGCATCATATGTGTATGGTCAGATCGGCGATACCATCAGTGGGCCTGCTATGTGAACATCCCTGTCCCCATACATGGATACCTCTGCTGAGCCCAACACCACATTCACAGAGGGAGGGATGGCGGTGTGTAGTGCAGCAGCAGACATGTGGGTGGCAGCGGGCACTGGATGTACACATATGTGTTACCCACATCAGTTCAGGCAGCCATCCATGTGCATGGGATAGTGGTGTGTGTCCACATACAGCACTGTGTCGATCAATATCCCAGCACATAGCACCTGCCAGGGCTACAGTGTATGCATGGATGTGTGATACCTGCATGCACCAGACACACCCTCAACAAGCAGTGTACAGCATACCTCGCTCGAGGACAGTGTCCACACCATGGTGATAAACATGTTGAATGTCCATATTCACACAGCTATGACATATGCAATGGACAGCCACCCTGCCAATACCGTCAACCCCAGGTGGATCACACCCAGTGCCATGTATGTGGCATACCCTGCCATATCATGCAGAGCTGACCAGCAAGGCTGCATGAGCTATCACAGTCCCACATGGTGCAATGGACAAAAGGCACTCTCACTATCAACCATACACAGCAGTAATGTGGCGGCGATGCACCCTGTCATGTTACAGGTGCTGTGTGATGCTCTGCACAATGTGTGTGTGTACATGCTATGCATGGCCTTTCCTGCTAATGTGTCATGGTTACACATTGCTCCATGTCTATCACATATGCAACACAGGTGAGCTGTGGCAAGTTGTCCAGCACCCGTACAGTGCTGTGTGGAAGTACATGGCACAACACATGCATGTGCAGGTGTCCATGTGTATGTGTACAGTGCCGCTGCTGGCGTTCACAATGGACACAGCCGTGATGTGTACTGACATATACACAGCGTCCAGGTGAACAGTACCACAGGCGTCACATGGGGACCTATGCCAACTGATATGGACATAGGTGCAGCCAGGTACACATGTCCATGGCAGGCTAACATCTACATGGTGCGTGTACAGTGTGATGGGGTGGCACACAGATATGATGTGACACCCAGTGCTCAATGGTGTGAAGCCAGAACATCGGCTGTGTCACTGCCACGATGCCCTTCACAGATCACTGTGCAGATGTCGTACATGTCATAGCAATGTATTTCCAACAGTATGCCAGCACAGCAGTGTGAATGTGACCTGCCACCATCATTATGTCTTCCAGATAATGCCACGTTCCGTCTTCCACCATTCAGCCGACAGGAGGAGGAGGTGATCATTCCATACCTCCATGGCAACCACGCCGCCCTATTTAGCCATGTGCCACAGCAGGCACAGGAACGGCAGGAGATGTGAGAGGAGATGTGCAGGAGGGTGAACAGCGTGGGCGTAAACAACCCAGCTATCAACAAATCCGCAGGCACTGCACAGACCTGATCCGGCATGCAAGACAGCGTGCCGCTGCAATCGCCAGGCAACAGCGTGGGACAGGTGGTGGGCCACCAACCCAGCCCCACTCACAGCCACGGAGGAGCTCCTGGCCAGTCTGGGGACACCCACGGAAGAACACGCAGAAACACTTGCGTCCATCGTGGAGGTGGGTGTCTCCCGAGATATGAGCCTGGAGCCGCATGGTAAGTCAGTGTTGCATGTTTGTATGATAGGCGTCGTGGGTGTGGGTGTCATAGTACAACACATGATATAGCAATACATGCCAGGTATATGGCCACACAAGATGCAAACCATAGTATGCTATGTTGTGTTAGCAGACATGTGCATAGCACATGCTACCACACACATGCATGATGTGAGATGCACAGTGCTGACTGTGGAGATAGTAATGGCTAATGTGTATACCTTTGTGCAATGCCTTTACAGGTGTGTCTGGCGTGTCGCAAGGACAAGGGTCTGTTGCAGGTAAGTCTGTTGCTAGTCAAAGGCATGTTCTGCTGTATTGATATTCCCCATGTGTCTAGGCATGACATGCTCACCTGTGTGTGCCCCAGTCACGGTATACAGCTCGCACCACCCGACACACACAACACCCATGTACAGTAGATACACCCGTTAGCGTAGAGTGCTATGACACCACACAACCTATTGGTGTGTTACGTGCAGTCAGCTATGCATACAATGGTGTAGGTGTTACACAATGGCTGCATGTGTAGTATGCATTGGTATGCCAGTGCAGTATGCACACAGTACCACATAGTGAGCTGTGATCTGGCCAGAGCACAGGTGTTACCAATGTGACCCATGCCCCTGCATCGGGTGCACGTTGTGACATGGCACATGCCATGTCCCATGCACGTGGATGTCTGGCTGCAGCATTGTCACACCATGACATGACCTATGCACAACATAGCAGACATCCACACTGTCAGCATATCCGTACAGAATGTGACACCTCACACTACTATGGTTGTATGTCACATGGGCCACCACAGGGCCGTGTGCACGATGTCTACCACACACAATAGTCAATGACTCAGACAGACAAGGCCATGGTTGATACCTACAGGCATGTTGCCACACAGCACATCCACAGTGGGTACTCACCGTTGCACCCTGTACACACATAGTGGGTTCATCACTGTAGTGGACCCCCTGGACATCCAATGTAGTACACCAGTGACATGGAACGCCTCTCCACAGCTACTACAGGTGCCTCCAATGTCCACCATATACGTGCTGCTGAGCATCTGAACTGACTTACAGACATGGCAATGTAATGCGTCCAGGTCACGCATCGCACAGACACATAGCTGTGTCCTGCTACTGTGCAGTGGCACAGAGCCCGCACTACACACTGTACAGCTATGCACACAGCTCACAGCAAGGGTACCTGCACAGACATCACTGTTACCCATACATTGTATCTGTAGACTGTACACATAACACTGCACCGTGACAGCCATTGTGATGTGGTGCATGCGGTGGGTCACCATCGTCACATGTCCACATGATACCGCACATGTTTGCGGTGTACATTACATACTGTCGGCAGCCATGTGTACTCTCAACTCGCCAGCGGCCACCACGGTGTATCACGCTGATGCATGCAAACTACCATGAATGTGTGTACTGCATGCCTACTAAATGACACCTGCCTGTTGTACTGTCCCCACCAGGGCAGTGTACATACTGCCACTATGAATGTCTGGTCTGCATTCACTGGTCTGTGTTGTGTGAATGCTGCATGCCACCTGCATTATCACATGCATGCTGTCTGTGTGTGTGTGTGTGTGTGTGTGTGTGTGTGTGTGTGTGTGTGTGTGTGTGTGTGTGTGTGTCTGTATTGTAACCGATGGTATGTCTTTGTATTGACAGGTGCTGTAGGTGAGTTCCCCTCCTGCGGTCAATCTGATGCTAGTGTCCCCACAGATACTAGTGGTGATGACCATGTGCATGAGGCACAGGCAGGGTCGTCACAGGCAGACTCTGTGCCACTGGAGAACATCACACATGTCCCTTTCATCCCCGCACACGGTTCAGATGCCGACACATACCCCAACACCGTTGCCCATAGATGACGGTCAGTCAGCGTCTGTTGTCCCCGAGCAGGAATGTGTGGTGGCTGCAGAAGGTGTGGGTACACACGATGTTGCCAGTGTAAGGACTGGTGCAGTGCCACGCAGGCATGTGGCAGGTGCTGCTCGTGGGGAGCACCGCTAGACATACACCTGCCGTACAGGGTGCAGCAGCTGGTATAACCAGACGCATGTTCCAGACTGTAATGGCGGCGCAGGCACGTGCCGAGCGGCAGAACCAGGAAGGGCAGAGGCTGCAGAGGTCCGCAATCCGTACCCTGAATGACAACATCCAGGCATTGGCGAATGCACAACAGCATCTTGCCGATGTTCTGGATAGGAGATTGGGTGACATGGCTGGTATCCTCGACCGAGGCATGGCCATCCTTGGCGTCGCGGATCCGTGCAGGAACACCAGTTAGGGGTGAGGCATAGGGCACGTGGGCGTGTGCCAGCAACACCACCTGCTGCAGGTCAGCGTGTGCGTGCCACCTCCCATGCCCACCCAGACAGTGCTGGTAGCAGCAGCACTGCAGCTGCTACTACACCATCCACACCAGGACAGAGCAGGCCGCGTGGACGTGGCCCTGGACGGCCCCGTCGTGGGCACGTTTCCAGCGGACATGTGACATCGGAGAGTGGACCTCTCCCGGTCGTGCCCGTGCGACCCCAGGCAGGCGCGGGTCAGGTCGCCGCCGGCAGACACAGTGAGCCGTAACACCTGCACTGTACAGTCAGGGGCTGCCAAGCATACCCCGTGTAGGCATCACAGATGACTGAACTGTGTACACACACACCCACACACAGCAGACACAACTGTAGGGCTCCACCACACCCACATGCAATCTACATAGTCATACCCACTCAATGCACTGGCCCTTACACACACACATGATGTCATCCATTGGTACAGCCCATGCCTGTGGCACACATATCACCCTGTGCATATGATGAAGTCTCTGCCGCATAACTGTGAGCTACACCATCACTGCGGTTAAGCTAACATATTCTGATGCACAGGGTGGACACGATAGTGAGAGGTGTATGTGATACCTGTGTCCGCATAGTGCGTGATGTGTATGTTGTGGTGTGTGTGTATGGCTGGTGACAGGTATGTATGTGATGTGGGTTGTGCACGGACATCATGCAGCAGACATACCATGCAGGACAGGTGCAGCATTCATTGATATGTGTACACAGTATGTGTGGTGGTTACATGTGTAGCACCATGTCGGTGCAGTTAACCCGTATGATACTGATGGTGTACTTGCACGTGCCTACTGGGAGCACTGTAATTAGTTCCCCACGTGTAGTGGTGGGGTACCCACAGGCATGTCTGGCAACATCAGCATAGCACAGTTACCCGCATCCGGCATGGACCCCTACATAGGTACATAGGCGCACATGAACGTAACAGGATATGTGCCCTACAACATGTGTAGACCTAGCATGACTGTGTGTGGCGTCTAACACCCCTCAGGATGGGGATGCCATATCCATCAGTCCCCAGTCCCTGGTCTAGCAGTGACACACAGATGTTGCCTGGCGCATAACTATCGTCACACATCCACACGTCATTAGCAGTCCTGGACAAAGGCAGTCAGGGCCTTTCCTTCACATGGCCTGGCACTCCTCCCCGTGTTGTAGGGGGTGTCTGGCCGTTAACCCTGTTCCCCCAGCACGTCCCACTCATCTTTGTGTTGAGGTGTCTGACAGTTGCTTCTGTGCCCGTGTTTGCATGGAGCCTGGGAGGTGGAATGTGCCCATGTCACCCAGGTCAGACATGGCCGTGTATGTCAGGCACAGATCACCACGGAGCATCTGTGCTGTGAAGATCCACAGCCGGTGTCCCCTTGGCCGTGCAGCTTGTGACACATGTCCTAGCACCGTCATCCCGGTCTTGTGGAGCGTTTGCGGTCCTTCCACGTGCTGCAGGCGTCAGGTTAGCTACAGGCCACATGTGCCATTATGCGCAGTCAATGCTCTGGTGTGTGATGTGTACAGGGGTACAATGAACACCACTGATGTGGTTGCGATTCCATCCAGACCAGGAGGCCACAATGGAATGTCTGCACACCCACATTGCCATTGTGTGTGTTGACAGAGGTTGCCGACAGGTGTGGTAGCCATTTCCCTGAACCGTCCACCATCTTTAATGGCGTACCACCTACATGTGACATTGGTACGAACATGTCCTTCACACTGGGTAGGGCTGCACCTTCTCTGGCATTTAGTAGCAGGCCATGGCTCTGGCACCAGTCATCCATGTCTAGGGCGCCCTAGGTGGATGTCCGTGTAACATGGGGTGTTGGGTATGTTGGCGGTGCGTAGTCATCTGCATACCTTGTCTGCTACAATCCCCTATGATTGCATGCACATTGGAAGGTCGGATGCCATATGGCAGGGGCCCAGGAGTGAGCCCTGTGGGCCTCCACTGGGTCCAGATATGAGTGTGACAAGGCACCTTGAGCACCAACCCTGTGTGGTGTGACCTCCAACCTGTCTGAGAAGCATCGGGTGACATATGTCCCCACATGTATGCTGGCGAGCCTTTCCATGGGTCCCATGTGTAGTGTGCTCTGAACGCTCCCACCAGGTCATGGTACTGTGTGCAAACCCACGTATCCCCATCAATGGCCTTGGTGACCACTCCAGACTGGACGAGCAGGTTGGGAGGCAGGATCCGCCCTTGACTATGTAGTTGTGGGTATGTTCTGGTATTGGCTGTACACCGCTATCTGTAACCATGGCCACCTGTATGGACCTCCACAGCTTTGCAGACAACACTTGTCAAGCGTATAGGGTGTGGCTGTTGACAGTCCATAGGAGCACTACCCTGGCATAGTGGGACCACAGATGCCATATGGCATCCATTGGGGACATAGCCCATAGTAAGGCTAACATGACACAGTGGCGCATGTGTGGGCGAGGGCCTCAATGAGGATGGGTAGCACACAGCCAGGGACACCCTCGGGGCCCCTTGCTGGCGTGTCAACCGCCCTAGAGATATGGGATCACCCCAGGCCCTATGAGATGTTTGGGAGGATACACTCTGGTGGGATGGATATGTGCCCTGTTGGGAGGGGTGGATGTATGCACGGAACATGTCCTGTGGTTTGCAGACAATGTCTGTGGGTGCAGTGACTGTTGTACCATTCTGGACCATTTCCAGGCAAGTCTGTGTGCCCCAACCATGTCCTTACCACAGTTAGGGAAGGCCCTGTGGTTGTCTCATGTGCCCTCTGCAGTACCACTCCCTGGCGGCCGTGGATGATGGTATGTGGGGCCGTATGGTGGCGCCGGTATGAATGGGTGATGGTTTCCCTGGTACTGTCATTGCTCTGCCATGTATTAGCTCAACTGTTGATGTACAGGTAGTCAGTGGCTGCGGTCCACCACACCATGTGCCTACCTGTGGTGGACAAGGTCCTGATGTCATCATGTTTGCCTGTTGCAGACATGCATGTGGAGTGGTCGGGGAAGGCATTCGTTAGGCGTTTGCGGTCTGGCCTGTGTTCAACACTGGCATGGAGGACTTGTAGGGTACCACACGGTCGTATGATGTGTGTGGTTTTCTGTGGAGAGGTCATCACTGAGGTCCCCATGCTGGTGTTGGTTACAGGGAGTGGATGACCAGTGGATCCACTATACGGTCTTGCATCACCATTGAGGGCTGTACATCCTGTGTGGGGCATATCCTCACCATGTGTGATGGGCAGAACTGTCAGACATCCCCTAGTATGTATGGTGCATGGCTGTTTAACAGTGGCCAGGTGTGTGAACACCTGGGACTGCTGGCGTAGTGTGTTGTGCCATGGGTAATGTTCCCAGGCTATGTATGTGTGGTTCATGTCACCCAATACGGTGCTGTTGTGAGAGCATGCCCACTCACCAGTGTCCTCAGGACATCTGTGAAGGTATCCTGTGTTTGGGAGGGTTGTCTGTAGCATGCAACAAACTGTAGGCCAGTCCTACACATGGTTAATTGCACCTAGATATTCCCCGCTTAGCGGCCACGTCTGTGGCATGGCGGGTTGCTGTTGTGTGGCTGGACACACAGGGCGGTCCGCATTCCGCCACCCATGCCGTCGCACCATGTGTATGCATGTCTGCTCTGTGCCGACTCTAAGTGTCTGAGCATGCCCAGTAGGCAGCTGTGTAGATAGACACACAGCACAGTGCACACCGCCCGTCTGCAGTTATACCCGGGTGCATGCCTGTATCCCCTACATAGCGGCCACGTCTGTGGCATGGCCAGGTTTCTGTTGTGTGGCTGGACACACCGGCGGTCCACATTCCGCCAACCATGCCGTCGCACCATGTGTATGCATGTCTGCCCTTTGCCGAGTCTAAGTGTCTGAGCATGCCCAGTATGCAGTGATGTACTGATCAGTAGTTACTTGTTATTCCCGACTGCAGCACTAACGTGTTGGTGTCACGGCGACAGGATGTTAACAGACTGCGTGACTGCGCACTCTGTCGAACTCGATCGGGCGCATTGCCTCTGCAAATGATACCACTCACGTAGGGGTATGCCTCCTGACAGCGCTCTGCTCAGTAAACTCGGTAGCGCGTTCTGTAAATGCTTCATACTGTAGTGTGTTCATGTAGATAGGCGTAGGTTCGTCCCCGTCCCTTCCGTGTGTGTGTGTGTCTCTGTGTGTGTGTGTTTCCAGCTGCCTCTGCGACTGATCATGCTTTTAGACACTCCGCAACACATACCTTGGCTACTGCCAACTATTGTCTTGCGGTTGACGTCAGCAGCCTACAAGTATGCCTGTGACAGCGCTCTGTTTAGTAAACTCGGTAGCGCGTTCTGTAAATGCTTCATACTGTAGTGTGTTCATGTAGATAGGCGTAGGTTCGTCCCCCGTCCCTTCCGTGTGTGTGTGTGTCTCTGTGTGTGTGTGTTTCCAGCTGCCTCTGCGACTGATCATGCTTTTAGACACTCCGCAAGACATACCTTGGCTACTGCCAACTATTGTCTTGCGGGTGACGTCAGCAGCCTACAAGTATGCCTGTGACAGCGCTCTGTTTAGTAAACTCGGTAGCGTTCTGTAAATGCTTCATACAGTAGTGTGTTCATGTAGATAGGCGTAGGTTCGTCCCCCGTCCCTTCCGTGTGTGTGTGTCTCTGTGTGTGTGTGTTTCCAGCTGCCTCTGCGACTGATTATGCTTTTAGACGCTCCGCAACACATGCCTTGGCTATTGCCAAGTATTGTCTTCGGGTGGCGTCAGCAGCCTACAAGTATGCCTGTGACAGCGCTCTGTTTAGTAAACTTCGGTGGCGCGTTCTGTAAATGCTTCATACAGTAGTGTGTTCATGTAGATAGGCGTAGGTTCGTCCCCGTCCCTTCCGTGTGTGTGTGTCTCTGTGTGTGTGTGTTTCCAGCTGCCTCTGCGACTGATTATGCTTTTAGGCGCTCCGCAACACATGCCTTGGCTATTGCCAAGTATTGTCTTCGGGTGGCGTCAGCAGCCTACAAGTATGCCTGTGACAGCGCTCTGTTTAGTAAACTTCGGTGGCAGCGTTCTGTAAATGCTTCATACAGTAGTGTGTTCATGTAGATAGGCGTAGGTTCGTCCCCGTCCCTTCCGTGTGTGTGTGTCTCTGTGTGTGTGTGTTTCCAGCTGCCTCTGCGACTGATTATGCTTTTAGGCGGCTCCAACACATGCCTTGGCTATTGCCAAGTATTGTCTTCTTGGTGGCGTCAGCAGCCTACAAGTATGCCTGTGACAGCGCTCTGTTTAGTAAACTTCGGTGGCAGCGTTCTGTAAATGCTTCATACAGTAGTGTGTTCATGTAGATAGGCGTAGGTTCGTCCCCGTCCCTTCCGTGTGTGTGTGTCTCTGTGTGTGTGTGTTTCCAGCTGCCTCTGCGACTGATTATGCTTTTAGGCGGCTCCGCACACATGCCTTGGCTATTGCCAAGTATTGTCTTCTTGGTGGCGTCAGCAGCCTACAAGTATGCCTGTGACAGCGCTCTGTTTAGTAAACTTCGGTAGCAGCGTTCTGTAAATGCTTCATACAGTAGTGTGTTCATGTAGATAGGCGTAGGTTCGTCCCCCGTCCCTTCCGTGTGTGTGTGTCTCTGTGTGTGTGTGTTTCCAGCTGCCTCTGCGACTGATTATGCTTTTAGGCGGCTCCGCAACACATGCCTTGGCTATTGCCAACTATTGTCTTCTTGGTGGCGTCAGCAGCCTACAAGTATGCCTGTGACAGCGCTCTGTTTAGTAAACTCGGTAGCACGTTCTGTAAATGCTTCATACAGTAGTGTGTTCATGTAGATAGGCGTAGGTTCGTCCCCCGTCCCTTCCGTGTGTGTGTGTCTGTGTGTGTGTGTGTGTGTGTTTCCAGCTGCCTCTGCGACTGATTATGCTTTTAGACGCTCCGCAACACATGCCTTGGCTATTGCCAACTATTGTCTTGCGGGTGACGTCAGCAGCCTACAAGTATGCCTCTGACAGCGCTCACGTCAGTTAACTCGGTAGCGCATTCTGTGAATGCTTCATACTGTACTGAGTTCATGTAAATAGGCGTAGATTCATCTCCCGTCCCTTCCGTGTGTGTGTGTGTGTTTCCGGTGCTTTCGCAAATACAACTGAATAAGCAAATCCTTAAAGTGTTCACAATCAACAGTGTGATATTTAAAATCATGTTAAGACTCACATTGTTGATTGTGAACATTCCTAGACATAGCTGTTTTTCTGCACACGTTGTGGAAACAACGAAAACGTTGCATGTTGTAATGAACTGTTTAAATGTTACGAAGACTTGTGTTGTGTCGAACTACGGGGACTATTCCTGCTGCAGGTTGCTGGTTTGTTGGTGTTTCATAGTACAATATCATGTAATACGTGTGTTCATAGTATGCTTTCTGTGATGTTGACATGTGTGTGTTTAGTTAGCAATGCGTCTCTGCTTTCTATGCTGTGGCTACATCTCCATTGCTCGCATAGACAGTGACAAATGGAAGTGTAAGGGTGGACATTTAAAGCCTGGATACTTCCATGTTATGTGTAAGTCCGGGTGATAGCGCATACATGTCTATGAAGTACCTTTGGATACCATATGCGACTTGTCGTGGACGAAATGTTTAAGTTGACTGTTCCATCTACCTATGTGTGGCATGGTTTGTGGCCATAGGGTGCCAGCAAGTCTTCCCTGTTCATTGGGTGTTTGCCATGGTCTATTGACATCACTCATATTAATTCACGAAGGATGTCTTTCATTGTTGTAGCGCCATAGTTTGACAACCGTATGTCATTCCCAGCAGGCGTGGAGATTGTGCCATTGGTATGTTTACACAGGTGACCCATCTGTTCCACTGTATGGGAGCGTGTGATCCCCATAGATGTGCTGGCAGATTGAGTGCTGTATGCGCGGTATCTGCCCAGCGGTCTGGCTTTGAATGGGGAGTGTCTACTGTAGACCCTATCTGTATTCCCTGGGTTATGCCTTGCAACAGCTGTGGGATTCCCCCAGGTTTGCAGCTATGGGTGCCATCTTGGACGTACGTTTGTCCATCCATGGGAACTGCCTACTGGACACTAGTATCGGGTTGTCAACATTTCCCAGCTGCATTCTCCATTACCGGTGGATGATCGGTATTAGTATTGCGGAGTAACGCATATGCCATGGCCACGTCCGCTGCAGGCGGGACAACGAATCATCTGCCAATCCACACCGACACCCATTTTTGCATACCCACGATCCCATGTCTGCAACCCTCGACAGTACCCCTTGCACACCCTTCATGTGTGCGGAAATGGGATGTGAACGTACGTCTATGGCCGCAGCAGCCTGGGGAGTCCTATTCATATGTCCTGCATTTCATGGCCGGCTGTCATCACCCTTGAGGATGCTGGTGGTGCATATATCTACCTGTGCTGTAGTCACGGCTGTCACCTCTTCTGGTTCACACTATGTTGCCCACACTTACTTAAGGAGTAATATTTGGGTCCTGCAATGGACACCGATGTGCATATGTAAAGTTTAGAACATGTTGGACTGTGTCCATTCGGCCAGTGGGTTTGACTGCCGCCGTATGTTCCCCAGTCCCGGATGTCTGTCCGCCTACCCATATTATGTAGTGCTACGGAACCCGTGTCCTTCCACAATTTACCCATATGGTGTTACTGTAGTACTGCAGGTTGGCAACTGCTTTAGATGATCCTCAGAGGTACCATTGTGAACTATCCGCCACTGTATTGTCATTATAACACAGCCGGTACATGTAGAACCTATTTATTCATGACAGTATGTTATTTATGTGTGGTAACGCCACAATTTAACCATAGTATGACCTTCCTAGTTGACGTTGTTGGTGTGCCATTAATATGTGTTCTACAGGTCGCACATATGTTCCGCAGAGTGGAAGCGGGTGATCCCCACATACTTCATAGCACCTTGGCTGCTGTGTACGCTGGGATTCGCACGGCAGGATGGATGTCTACGGGGTGTATCTACTGTTGTTTCCATCTGTATGTCCTGTGTTATGCCTTACTACGGCTGTGTGATTCCACCAGGTTTGCTATTATGGGTGCCATCTTGTCCGTACGTTTGTCCATCCTTGGGAAATGCCTACTGGACACTGATGTAGGGCTGAACATATTTCACACCTGCCTTTAGCATTACCCAATGGATGCTTTGCATCCTTAGTGGGGACTAAGGCACGTCCTGTACCCGCAGCCCTCCCGCAGGCGGGACAGCGGATTATCTGCCAAACAACACGAGCCCCATTTTGCATACCCAGGATACCATGGCTGCAACCCCCACGATGCGCCTGACACATCCTTCATGTGTGCGGAAGTGGGATATGGGGGCACATGTATGGACCACGGCAGTCTGGGGACCTCTGTTCATATGTCCTGCATGTCATGGGCAGGTATCAGCAACCTTAAACACGCTGGTGGTGCATATGTCTAGCTGTGCCGTAGTCACGGTTTGTACTCTTATTGGCTGATCCCGATGGATAACGGTCTTAACGCCTTAATTTTTGGAGTCCTACAATGGACACCGATGTGCATTTGTAAAGTGTAGAACGTGTTGGACTGTCACCATCTGGCCAGTGGTATTGACTGCCGCTGTATGTTCCCCAATCGTGGATGTCTGCTTGACTACCCATCGTTTGTATTACATGGCCTATCTATATCCACGTGCCAGTATGCGGAAATACAGCAAACCTTGCGTCCTGCCCATCTTCATAAACGACATTATGGAATATATATCGGCAAAAACAGACACTGTCAAATACGATAGACTCCACAGTGAAAGGATACTGAGCTCTTTCACCTACTAACATGGGGCATCGTCGGAGATCGGAATGCATGACATAGCCGTCCCTTATACACTTTCTGCAGAGTCGGTTTAAAGCGAAATAATAAATAAACCTGCTCATAGTTAGGTGGACAGTGCTCCAAGTCTTGATTATAACGTGACATATACAAATCAGTGTTGCATACATTACTTCATGGAAACGATAATACGGCAACAATGTGTTAATATATATACAATATTGGTAAATACAATCAGTATCCTGACACATAGTTGATACTTGTTGTGAGTGCACCTTAGAATGTAGTGTGTTGATCAGGATATTGTATATCAATGTGTATAATAGTAGCATTACGATAACAAAGCATGGAATCAATAAGTACTATTTAAGCATATATTCCACACTTATGAATGTAAATGTGTGGAGGAGACATCCGTAACCTTCCCTGGTTCCACTGGATCACACACGCACACTCGCATGTCCGGATTGTAGGTTATGCGCAGGCGCACATGCATATCCGTAGTCCATTTATATATGTTTACAGTGTCTGTGTGATTACGTGGTTTGCGTTAGTTGTGACTATTCCGGTAACATATGTCTGATCCGGTTGACGGACGTGTGCATAAAGCACTTACAGCTTTATATATGTAACAGTCTTTGCAGCATGGGCGCATTGTACGTGCACATCTATATGTTCTATAGTCGTAATTCAAATGTGACTGCATTCACGTTTGCGGTTACTGTGACCAGTACCGTTAGCTGTTCGTTGTCATTAATATGCATACCCATGGTACCTATGTACATTTACATATCCCCCCGCACACGCCGTCACAGGCATCCATTCTCCTGCTGGGAAAGGTGCGGTACTGCATGTTGAACATTCCTAATTCCCCCTCGCTCATGGCCCAGGATGCATATGTCGTCACCGCAGGGCTGTTCAGATGACAGGTGCTTATATCCCATACGCATACAGGCCTTCGATTGTCAGGGTGTTGCTGTGGTGCTTTGGGTTTGGTCTTGTCCGCCCACTGTACGGGACTGCCCTGACCCTGTACGAATGTTAGATGAGTCACATGGGCATGTTTTGTCCATGTCCATGGTACCATGTCACGCCCCCCCCCCATTTATTCGTAACCGTGTGCGCCGATTGGCCGGTGTACCCGTTGTAGATGTTGTTATACTAATTGCACATGGTCTGGTCGAACGGACCAATTTCCATTACTAACCCTCCGTATGTATGGCCTGTGTCGCAATATTACAAGGGTTTACCATTGCGTGACGACTTTCACTGAGCCACAGACATGTCCGTTGCTTGGTTTGGGCCGGTTCCGCTGTGCTACACACATTTCACATGGCGGAACAGGTTGAACAGCTCAGCCACGAGGACATCGGGTTCTCCGTCGCTGTTTAGTATTGAATGTCTATGTGGAGTTTGTTTCACAAAGCGAGACTATGTCGACATTGTTAACGGACATCTCGCGATGCGTCCGCACCGCGGGTGGCGTATGTCTGCCTTTGGTAGCGAACAGGCATTAAGCTGTGCCATTATGTCAGGGGATATATGGTTTCTTGACATAGATGATAAGCCAAACTAGCAAAGACCGTAGCAATGACCAGCGTCTGGGTGTGGGTACTGCTGTATTACCCACGGGAAGAGTGGCCTTAGGTTAAGTGGTGCCCTAGGCAGAAGTTGCCACCGATACATCACCGCTACCCCCTCCTGGTCTACCTACACCAAATAGAGTCTGTAAAGGTGCCCGAGTAGAGCAGCGCCCTAGGCGGCTACCTACTTGGCCTATGCCTAAGGCCGCTATGTGTGTGGTCCATTGGGCATCGGACTCGGGAGCATCCGTCTGCCGTGGCTATGTCCAGCATTACCCACATCCAGCCCCAAGGCAGTCAACACAGCATCCATGGGTCCAGATGGTGTCCCAGCTGTGTACTCCAGGAACTCTATGGGGAATTAAACCCACACTTAGGACAGCTGTTTAATCTTAGCCTCACCTCAGGATACGTACCCCAGTAGTAGCACAGGGCGACTGTAGTCTCACTCCACATAGATGGTGCCTCCACTGACCCTGGTTATTACCATACCATTAGTTTGACAAGCCTTATCTGCAAAGCCATGGAGATGGATCATAATGGAACACATAGATAAAGACATAGGGGACTTGCATACTTTGGATACAACCCAGTTTAGCTTGGTCAGAGTCAGATCCTGCCTTTTACACGTGTTTCACTTTGTAGAATCAGTCACCAAGGCCATTGATGAGGGTAAAGCAGTCCATACAGCCTACCTCAACCCGGCAAAGGCCTTCGACACAATACCCCCCTCGGGTATAATTGATAAACCCGTCATCTTGAATGTAAATCCATACATCGCCATATGGGTTGCAAACTGGCTAAGTCACAGAACACACATGGCCATAGTTGCTGGCGCCATGTCATACTCACAGCCAGTCACAGGTGGTGTCCCATGGGGCTCAGTCCTGGGTCCACTATTTCTCAGCATCTACGTTTCCAATGTACCTGCATACACAGGGGGGTTATGGGTGACAATGTTTGCAGATGACTGCAAACCGGGTGCCAAAGTCAGACACACATCTGACACAGATATCCTTCAGGAGTGCCTCACAGATGTTGATAAGTGGTACCAGAGACATGTCCTACAGCTAAATGCAAGGAAATGCATAGGCATACCCTTCAGGAAGAACAAGGTTACCCCGAGCTACCATATAGGTGGCAATCCACTGAGCACAGAGGGGGTTACCAGTGATCTGGGGACACGTGTTGTTTCATAGTTTCATAGTAGTGTACTAGGCTATCTGCCCGGGGGCATTTATAAGCCTAGCCAACAGCGATGTGGCTTTACACCACCCCATACTATATAGTTGCGCCTCTCTAGTAGTGACACATGTGGGACCCCATTATTTAGTAAACTATACCTCTGTCTAGTAGTGACACTGAGGTGATTCCCGGGGTAAACTTGCGAGCTCCCATCCATGCATCGAGATTTTTCTTGAACAGTGCCAATGAAGGGCTCTGTCTCACATGAACAGGGATTTTGTTCCAGAGTATGGGTAACCTCTGTGTTATGAATCTATCCCTCCAGCATGTCCTATTCAAATTTGTGCAGAGGTTGAAATCTTTAGTTCGTGTGGTTCTGGTGGATTTGGATTTTTTGAGATGGAGCATGTCCATCAATTCCTGGTTGGACATGGCCCTGTATGTTAGGCACAAATCACCTCTGAGCAGGGTATGCTACTGAATAGAGCTGGAGTTTCTTTAATCTAGCTGGATAAGGCACATGTTTGAGACCTATGATCCTCTTGGTGAGGTACTTCTGGGGTCTCTCCAGTTGCTGCATGTGCGGGTGAGATACATCCCAAATGGAGCATTATATTCAATCATGGGCCTGACAAGGGAGGAATATAGAGGTACAATGACCTCCTTTGATCTGGATGAGAATCCCTTCATGATGAGATGGGCAAGGTAGAATGTCTTTCTGACCACTTTGGCAACATGGTTGTCAAAGGAGAGGTCACTGTCGACTTGAGTCCCCAGGTCTCTGATTACTTCTTCCGTATTCAGTGGGTTATTGTCTCGTGATAATTTGTGGGTACTTTGTTTTCCCAAAGGGATGACTATACATTTTTGGCGTTTAGTTTGAGGCCATGATTCCGGCACCAGTTGTCCGTTTCAGTGA
>NC_056741.1:1755328264-1755330380 GCF_019279795.1 Protopterus annectens | reverse complement strand
CCCTTTACCTTGACCATGTGTATTTGTCCGTCCAGCTACGCTAATCTCCACATGTGATGTCCCAGCTTCCCTTCTTTGCCTGTAGCACCCTGTTAGGACGTCCTGTTTGGTAGGCACCTGTTCCGCTATATGTGATCGACTTCACTGCATAGATAATCATCGGTGCGGTGGTCCAACGACCGACTTGTCCACATGTGTACAGTTATGTGCACCGTGTCGTATGCAAACCTAGATGGTTTGGACGGGTACATACTACATGCGGGATGTACACATTCTGCTGACACATTCACATGCAGCCATTTACATATCTGTACCTGCGGTGGGTTGGTGACATGTGGGGTACGATTTGCCCGCATGGCATTGCCTAACACAAACATCTTACCACAGTTCAGGTATGCACATTGTGTGTGGTTGTATAGCTGCACACGGATGCTAGCAGGTTTGGGTGCAGAGGTATACATGGGTGGGACTGACATGTACAATGAGGCTATTGTGTAGTACATCCGAATGCATGGGTTCTGCTTCTGGATATTACACTTCATCATACGCCATCCAGTGTATGCAACAGAGACGCTGCTGGGTGTGGGATATGTTGCTATGCACATGTTTGCCTGTGTTTGAGGTATCTTGCTTCCTTACTGTTGTTATGTGAACACAGCTACCCGGCTATGTACTCTCACTACTGCTTGTGACCATTATGGTTGGCACCTTTTCCAGTGCCCATAGTGGGGCATGTTATGTGGAAACTTCGATTTGCAGGACTACACATACCCACGGCTAGTGCGGTTGACAGATCTTCACTTGTTTGCCATACTATAAGCTTATTCTGTAAGCATTTGGGTTCCTTATTTATTTTCTTATGCCATGTCTGTGTTTCATATCGTAATGTATATGTTTTATGCTACTATTACATGTATATTGCGGAATTTGCGTGGCAGGGGATCGGAGGTCATTTTCCATTTTTACGATTGTTACAGGGACACGACTGTCCAATCAGGGACTGTCCATGGCACATTGGGACAGCAGGTAATCCCAGGACCATGCCCATGTCGCTACTGGGGTTTCCACCTTTTCCAGTTTCCGATCTGGGATATTTCCGGGACTCACATCTGACTTTACAGGCCGACACATACAAACGGTCACTATATAGCATAGAATTTCACTTGTTTGCCTAAATAATATGCTTATTGTTGTGGCAATTTGCTTGCTTATTCTGTTTCTTGTGTCATGTAGGTATTTCTGTTACAGAAATAACCAATTCATGCTACCATTACATTAAATACGGGATATCATTGTGTCCTACAATCGTAGCACATCAGCCATTTCTAATACGTTTTTTCGGGACACAACTGGCCATGGAGAGACTGCCACAACCAAAGTGGGACAGGTGGTGACCTTAGTCGCTGCTCCTATGTCAGTGCGGCGCGCTGACATGCGGCTGTACACCTTCTCTGAGTGTAAACACTGACGGTGCATTGCGGGACGAACGCGGTCTTATGCGTATCCTTTGCTCCTTGGATGGGTATACTTATGCCTTCGTGGCTTCTATTTGCTTCTCCGTTAATTTGGGACGAGAACTATGTTGCATACTGTACATGCGTTTCATTCTGCACAGGACCTGGCTGCTGCCATTACTATTGTGGGCGGACCGTGGCTGTCAGCACATTAGGTTGCTCACCTCATGCCGGCTTAGACACGCCTCCAGACGCATCCTACCTGGGCTCGCTCACGTACACTACGCACGTGTCTGTGATTCCGGTGCACTCTCATTAATATGTATATGGCGCTACTGCGCCGGCTATTCCATGCACCGCCGGCGCAGGCCTTACGCCGGCCTTGCGCCGAGCTTCATGAATCCCGGGGTACAATTACATTTATGCATTTGATTTGTATTACCATACAGTACATTTTAATATGACAAATCCACCAAACCAATCATCAGTCCACTATACCTCTCAACTGAACATATTTTTGCAGAATGTCCAGATTTTGGCCTCACTTTTCATCTGTTTCTCAAAAAGTATGTGATTTTATGGCAAAAGAAAAGGTAACTGAAGTCATTAAGTAATGGCAGTCCGGCATGCACTATCCTCCAGAAAATGCATGCTAACAAAAA
>NC_056741.1:1755280764-1755325764 GCF_019279795.1 Protopterus annectens | reverse complement strand
CTCCAGCACCCACTCTGTCCAACCAGTGCTTTGTGTCCCTGCCCAAGTAGCTGACACACACACACACACACACACACACACACACACACACACACACACACACACACACACACACACACACACACAGACTTTGAGATGAGTTATATACAACCACACACACATTCATGGGGAAGACTTGCACAGATTCTCCAGCTTTTCCCCTTATCTTCCCAGACTATACAATAGTACCAGCTGCCACCATCCACTAACATCAGCTACTAAAAAGGCCCTAAACAAAGGGTGTCCAATTATTACTGTGCAATATTATTATCCAAATGGTAAGTGTAACTGAATAGTCAAGGCTTATTTGGAGTGGTTCTGTACAGTATCACTATATATATGCTATGTACTCTAGAGCTTAAATTATCTCTACACAAAACAGCCTCAGCTGAAAGGTTTGAAGATAATTAATAATAAATAATAAAATCACAAGACAATACTTCTTGCTACACAGTGCTATTCAAGAGTTTGGAGATCATAGAGAAATGCTCAAAATAATACAGTAGAAAAGTTTTGACATCAATATAGAAAAAAACTAATCAAATCTTCCTATTTCCTAGCTATAGTTAAGATAAAATACAGTTCTAAAATAAACTTACATATAGAGCAAGACAGTGCTGGTGATGTTGGATGTTCTGAAGACAGATGCAAAATGCCCTCTGATTCTCTCTCTTTAAATTGATAACACAGTGCTGCTTCACATTACATCATTCATAACAATTTTCTGTTTTTTCCAGGCTAACATAACCTCAGAGGTTAATAGCCTTTTTGATCTTGCAGCTGGTCAGGAAGCCAGAGCAATACACGAAATTATACATACAACTTCTAGCCATTAACTCTGGCCTCAAAACAATAGGAATAATTCCTTAATTTAGACATCTTGGCTCTGAGTTTTGACATCAAACAATTACACAAGGCTTGACTTATCAGCTTTCCTTCAGCAGAGTGTACTGTTGTTACATTTTTGCAGTTCCATATTTAACACTTTTTTCTCCCATCTCACCATTTTCTCCCATTTAAAAAAAACAAGCCTGTGGCTTATATTAATATTTACAAATGACATAATTATCTACACAGTTCTATCTGGCTAGGCTGGCAGTCTTCACATATCTTCCACACGGAGAACTGCAGCTAGTTTTTCAAGTGACCCTTGAGAAACGCTGATTGAGAGGGTTAGGTTTATCTGAATATACCTTCCCCATTCCCTGTCTTGAGAGCACATCTATTTTGGCATTTCTAATACCACTATGGTGCTGCACTGACATATCATATGCTTGGAACCCTAGGCTCCATCTTAGCAACTTGGCAGTTTGCTGGCTGGCTCTGTTTAAACATGTTAGGGGATTGTGAACTGTCACTATAGTGAATTTTCTTCCATAGAGATGTCTGAAGTTTCTGCAGTACCCTAGACATTCCTTTTCTAGAGCTGCATAGTATTCCTCCCTGGGTTGGAGCCTACAACTGAGATAAACCACTGGGTGCTCTTCTCCCGCTAAATACATTTGGCTAAGTACAGCCCCCACCCTATAATTCAAAGCATCCACCTGCACAACAAATGTCTTGCTGTAATCTAGACTGGCTAACACAGAGGGTCCTCCCAAAGCTTCCTTAAGCTCCTGGAATGCCTGCTTACATGTTGGGGTCCAAACTACCTTATCTGGCCTGCTCTTCCTTTTCAGGTCTGTGAGAGGGAGCAGCAATGGTACTATAACTGGGGACAAACTTTCTGTAGTACCCAGCTGTCCCTAAGAATGCCCTCACCATCTTTTTGGTAACAGGTGCAGGCTATGCCTGAATGGCTTATACTTTGGCAGGTTCTGGCCTGATCTTACCACTCCCCACTCTATATCCCAGGTAGGAGACCCCCATCATACCCATCTGACATTTGCTCAGCTTAAAGGTCAACCCTTCCCTCTGTAATCTACCCAGCACCTCCCTGACATGCTGAAGGTGCTCTTGCCAGGAATGGTTGTAGATGGCAATATCATCTAGGTAAGCAAGGGCAAACCCTCCTGCTCCTTCTAGGATATAATCTGCCAGTCTATGGAAAGTTGTTTGAGCATTTTTCATCCCAAAGGGCATCTTTGTGAACTCATACAAGCCAAAAGGAGTCACAAAGGCTGACTTCTCTCTAGCACTAAGAGTCAAGGGCACCTGCAAATAACCCTTGGCAAGATCAATGGTTGTAAGATACTTAGCCCCACTTAGCTGCTCTAGGGCCTCATCTGTCCTAAGCATGGGGTAAGGAACTGATTCTGAGTAACTATTTAATTTCTTGTAGTCTACACAGAACTTGGTGCTGCCATCCTCCTTTGGCACCAGCACTACTGGGGAGGCTCAGGGACTGTTGAACTCTTGCATTACCCACTAGTTCCAACATTTCCTGTAGCTCCTCCATCAGAGTCTGTTTAACTCTCTCAGGCATGCTATAAGGGGCCAGCCTAATAGGCCTTTGGGGTCCTGTACCCACCTGGTGCTACACCAGGTGGGTGCACCCTGGTTTCCCAGTGAACATGTCCCCAAACTCCTGTAACACTGCTCAGATTTCGTGAAACAGGCTAGGAGATAGCTGTTGGGACATTGCTACCCCTTCCACTAAGGACTCAGTCTGAGCCTCACTGAGGAGAGCAGTCAACAGATCTCCCTCAGACTCCTACTGTAATCCACAGCAAATGCTCAGCACAAGGGCCTCCCTATCATGGTAAGGTTTCATCATGTTAACATGGTACAATTTGTGCCCCTGCCTCTTGCCTTGCAGTCCTACCATATAGTTAACATCACTTACCTTTCTTACCATCTTGTAGGGTCCCTTCCAAGCTGCTTGCAGCTTGTTGTGTCTGACAGGAATGAGAACCATTATCTGCAGCCCTACAGCATATTCTCCAGCTCGAGCATTCCTGTCATACCATACCATTTTCTGTTGATGGGCTTCTGCCAGGTTCTCCTGGGCCAAGCCCATGAGTTCCCTGAGCCTTGTCCTAACATTTAGGACATATGCCATGACAGACTCCTTGTGAGATTCGCACTCACCTTCCCACTCATCTCAAATTAAATCTAGACGTCCCCTTACCCTATGCCCATACAACAACTCAAAGGATGAAAAAACCTGTGGATTCCTGGTGAACCTCTCTGTAAGTAAACAACAAATGGGGCAAATATTTGTCCCACTCCCTGTTAAACTGGTCTGCAAATGCCCATAGCATCGACTCGATTGTAGAGTTTGACCTATAAACCAGACCATTAGTCTGCGGATGGTAGGGGAGGGTCTTCAGGTGGTTCACCCCACAGTACTTCCACAGACAAGTCAGCAGGTCTGTCATGAAATTGGCACATCTGTCAGTCAGTATTTCTTTTGGGAAACCTACCCTGCTGAAAATCTCTCACAAAACATTTGCCACCTTTTCTGCCTCAGTGGAGGACAAAGGCACTGCCTCAGGGTATCTTGTAGCACAACTGACTACCACTAGGATATAAATTTTCCCTGTGGAACTTGGGGTACTCAGAAGCCACACAATATCCATAGCTACCCTCTGAAATGGCTCCTCAATCACAGGCAATGGCATCAAAGGAGCTCTCACCTTGTCTCTTTCCTTGCCTACCTTTTGCCACTGCTCGCAGGTCCTGCAGTACCCTGTTACATCTCGGGAAATTCCATGCCAATAGAAGATTTGCATAATGTGTCTCTTTGTACATTTTATGCCCATATGACCTGCAAAGGGAATATCATGAGCTATGGCAAGAAGTGCCAAATGGTAGGCTATAGGCACTACCAACTGCTGTATTCACTCACTTTCTAGTCCTCTCTCAGGGGTCTACTCTCTATACAGTAACCCTTTGTTTCAGTATACAGATTCTCCCTTCCCTTGTGAATCAGGTGCCTCTTTAGCTACCTGCCTCAGGCCTTGCAATGTAGGGCCTGAGAGCTGAGCCTGTCTCAACTCTCTCTTTGTGACCCTTCCCAGCTCCCCTTCCACAGGAAGTCTGGCATCCTCTGACAGTGGTGCCTCACTGTTAGCCTAGGTGCTACTACTCACCTCTACCTTTTCACTCACTCTGTACAAGGGAACATCAGTACCAACAAGCAGCTGTGGCTCACCTACAGTCTCACTGCTACCACGTTGCTTCCCCCCTGAAATAATCACCTCACCAGTCCTGGCTGCAAGTATGTGGTCTGTCTGGGTCTCACCCAGGCTACCGGCCCCACATGCTTGTCTCAAGGCCTGACTGCATGTAACTGTATAAACACATGGTACTGCCTCATCCAAATCCTTCCATATCAGGGCATCTGCAGGATGGTAGTTCAGTACCCCTGTTGTCTCAAGGCAACCTACTAATGACATTTTGTCTTCTCCACTTACTGGTTCTCTCACCTTTTCATAGGTTGGTACTAGGCTATCGGCCCTAGGGCCTATACAAGCCTAGCCATAACAATTTCCTGGATATTTCTTCCCACAATAGTTACTTCTCTGGACCCCTGTCTAGCAGGGTGACTGACATGATCCCTGGGGTGAATTCCCTATCTCCCATACAATCATCAAGGTTCCTTTTGAAGAAGGCCAAGGAGGTGCTCTGTTTGACATGTATGGGCAGTCTATTCCAGAGTATGGGGAGTCTCTGTGTCAGAAACCTATCCCTCCAGCATGTTTTGTTCATTGTGATGACAAGGTTTAGATCCCTGGTGTGTGTGGCTCTGAGGGATTGGGATTTATTTAATTGGAGCATGCCCAACAGCTCAGGGTTTGACATGGCCTTGTATGTTAAGCAGAGATTGCCTCTGAGTAGACGATATGACACAGAGTATAGCTGGAGTTTTTTTAGATGGTCAGCATATGGCATCTGCTTTAGGCCTGTGATTCTTTTAGTGAGGCATTTCTGTGGCCTTTCCAGCTGTTGCAGATGTCTTGTGAGGTACCTACCAAATGAGGCATTATACTCTATAACGGGTCTAATGAGGGATGAGTACAGTGGGGCAATGACCTCCTTTTTTCTGGATGAAAAGCCCTTAGTGATGAGGTGTGCTGCATAGAAGGATTTCCTGACTGTTGTGGCAATGTGGTTATCGAAAGTGAGACCACTGTCCACCTGTGTCCCTAAGTCTCTCATCACACTTTCAATGTTTAGTGTACTGCCACCTATGTGGTAATTCATGGGTACATGTTTTTTTCCAAAGGGGATAACTATAAATTTCTTGGCATTAATCTTGAGCCCATGGCTGTGGCACCAGGCATCTGTTTCTGTAAGGTCCTTTTGTAGAATATCCATATCATTTGGGGATTCAATAATGGCTCCCAGTTTGCAGTCATCTGCGAACTTTGTTAGCCAGAGTTCCTTAGTGTTGGCCTGTATTTCAGAGAAATAGATGCCAAACAAGAGTGGTCCCAGGACTGAACCCTGAGGTACTCCACTTGTCACTTGTCTGGAGCTGGATTTGGAGTCAGCTACTTTTACAGTCTGGGTTCTGTCAGTAAGCCAGTTAGCAACCCATTGAGTGACGTAGGGATTTATGCCCAGCTTAGTAAGTTTATCTATGATTCCGGAGTGGGGGATGGTGTTGAAGGCCTTGGCGAGGCCCAGATAGGCTGTGTGGACCAGCTTACCCTCATTCATAGCTCTGGAGACTGATTTGAAGAAGTCAATCAGGTTCAGGAGACAAGATCGGCCCTTCACAAACCCAAACTGGGTGGGGACCAGTGTTTGAAGGTTGCCAATGTCTTTGTTTATACGTTCCATGATAATGCATTCCATGCCCTTGTAGATCAGGCTCATCAGACTGATGGGACAGTAGTTCCTGGGATCCACGGTGGATCCCCCCTTGTGGAGTGGGATAACTGTAGCTGTGCGCCACTCAGTGGGCATGAAGCCTGACGTGAGGTTATGATTAAATATGACACTTAGGTGAGGTGCCAGTTCATTTTGTAGTTCATGTAGTACACAGCCTGGGATGTCATCTGGTCCCATGGATGCTGTATTCTTAGCTTTGGAGAGTGTGGTTTCTACCTGTGTGGCCATGATTACTGGAATTTGGCAATCGTTTGGTATTGAGATAGGCCCTTTAGGGGGTGAGAGGGAGGTGAAGTTAGCACTAAATCGATCTCTCAGGATATTGGCAATATCCTTGAGATCAGTATATTTAATGTCATTCTGTTAAAGCTCAGAGCAGATCTGAGCACTGCCATTTAGATTCTTGACATAACTATAGAATGCCTTGTGGTTGTCTTTGGAATCTTTGGCAATTTTATTTTCGTAACTAGCTTTTAGGATTTTATAAGGGCTCTCAGCTTCTTACTGAGGCTGGTGAGGGAGTTTTTGCATCCTGGGATTTTTCTCTTTTCTGCAACAGTTTCTTCCTTCTGTTGTATAGTTTGTTTATAGCAGGAGACCACCAGATTAGCTTCCTTTTTTTGGAGGAGAGCATCTAGGTTCTATTTGGGATGGCACGATTCATGCACGAGTGGATGTGCTCGTACAGTGCCTTAGTGTAAGATTCTGCAGTCGAATTTCAGATCCTGTCTGTGTGGGTGTCATGAGGTTTGTCACATCTGACTTCAGTAGCATGAAATTTGACTTTGGAGAAGTTCTTTAAGGAGGTTTCCTTACTGGGGGTGGGGGTGGGATGTGGATGCCAATGGTGATTTGCTTATGGTCAGACCTGACCATTGAGGGGGTGACCACTGGTGTGGAGCATCTGTCTTCCATGTTGAAAATGACCAGGTATAGGATATTGGAGGCCCTGGTGGGACAATGGATTAGTTGATCCAGGGCATTGGAATTTATGAATTCCAAAAACCGTTGGGAAAAGGAGTTGGTACCTGAGTAGTTTTCCCAGTTAATGGCAGGGTAGTTGAAATCACCCAGTATTATGGTGTTTGGGTGTATCTTAATATATTCCAGTATGTTTAGAAAGGTGTAGTGAGAATCTTGGGGCATGGTGGGGGATCTGTAGCATGGTAGAATTTGGATTGCAGTCTTACCTAGTGTTCGTTGCACCTGGAGAATTTCAGATGCATTGTGTTGGGCAACTAGCCTGGAGGTGTGAATATCCTTGGTGAATATGGACACTCCTCCACCTTTAGTGTTTTGGTCTTGGTTTTGTGGCTGGAAAGTGTGGTAAGAGTTGTAGCCTGGTATTGCAGGGGTGCTCTCTGGAGCCTTGAACCAAGTCTCAGTTACTGCACAGATATCAATGTTCTCCATTTTTAGGAGTGCTTCGAGAGAGTGCATTTTGAGGTCTAGACTTCTAGCATTGAGTAGCATTACCTTCAAATTTTGCATGCTTGTATCTGTTACGGTGGTGGTTTTGTCCTTTGAACCTTGCCTAAAAAAGGTAAGGTTTTGTTCCTCACCTTGCCTCTGTGGACATCTGTATGTCACATGGCCCCACTGGTTACATTGAAAACATTTAAACCTTGGTCCTTGATGTTTACCTGGACTAGTGGCTTCCCCTGCTACTGGCGTATTCTGTTGGAGCAGTCTGGGCTGCCAACCATTGGTTCCTGTAGACCCCTGAGCAGTACTGGGGGTCCCTTTCCTGTGTAGGGATGCCCTGCTTGATAGATATAGGTCTCCCTTCTTCCCCAACTCCTCTGAAGTAACACATTGTCTATCAGCTAACCAGATCCTCACGTCCTCAGGCAAAGTGCTAAGGGCTTGTTCCATCACCAAAAGTTCTGCCAGCCCTTCAAAAGTAGTGACCTGACATTCACTCACCCACTTGTGAAAATAAGTTCTCAGTTCAGCAACATATTCACACACACTTTCATCTGCCTTGCGTTTATGCTCACCAAACTTTTTCCTATGTTTCAGGTGTTAGCTTAAAGGATTCTAGCAAACAGTTCTTAGCAGCAGTATAATCAAAATATTCACAATCAGCAAGTTTAGACAGCACAGTTACGGTTTTACCATGGAGTAAGGGGGTCAGGAACCATACCCAGGGCCTTGGGTCAACATCATACTGTTTACATGCCCTCTCAAACATATGAATGAAACTATCAAAATGATCCCCCTTTTTAAACTACTGAAGACATTTACTGACCTTTTATGCTTCTGAGGTCCAGTTGCTCCCTTCCCCATTACATCCATGACTCTGGTGAAGAGTCAGCATCTCCTTTTCATGCTGCCCCTGCCTTTCTTTCTCCTCAGCTTCCAGGCATAGCATTTTTTCATTCTTGTCAGCCTGTAGACATCTCAGTCACTCTGCTGCTTTTGTTTCCAAATGCCTGGCCTCCAACTCAAGTCTCTTTAGCTCCTGATGGAGTTTGAAGTCCTCTGCGGAAAGGTTGAGCTGTCCATTCTCTGAGTGTTGTATATCTCCACGGCCAGTCTGATCGCCCTCTGTGTTGCTGTTTTCTGATGCAGCTGTGATCAAAGCTGCAATCATATCTGCCTTAGTCAGGTTTCCGTGCACAAGTTCCCTAGCCTGGCACATCTCAGCCAGCTGGCTCCTTGTCAGCCTTCCATACTCCTCTGCTGACATGCTTGCCTGCTCTCCCTGACTAACTAAGCTAACAAAAGAAATAAAACAATTGTGATCTGAACTCTGAGTATTCACTGTGTGGCTGATTTACAGTACAAAAACACCTTCAGAGATCACTGTACACAAGACCCACCCCACTACAAGATAATTAGTATTTGCCAACCAATTAATATGTGGTGTGGATATTCCACCACTGCCAAGCAATTAATATGTGTTGACCATGCACTGGCCCAGTAATCAAGGAGCCTCAATCCTCACCACTAACACCAGTGAGGAGTGTCCACATTGGGAAGGATAACAAATACACACACAGTAAAGTACAATTTCCCTTAAGAACACACAGAGATCACAGCAGTCTGGGGCTAGTGTCTCCCTTTCTCTCCAGACCCCCAATAAGACTCTCCACTGGCACAGCTATAGGGTTCATATCTCAGCCTAGTGGGCATGATAAAACTTCCAGCATCTTTTCTGTCCACCCAGTGCTTCGTGTCTCTGCCCAAGCAGCTAATACACTATAAGACACACTTTGAGATAAGAGTTATATACAACCACACTGACACTCGTGGGGAAGACTGGCACAGATTCTCCAGCTGTGCCCCCTTTCTGCCCAGACTATACTGTAGTACCAGTTGCCACCACCCACTAATATCAGCTAATAAAAAGGCACTTAACAAAGGGTGCCCAATTTTCACTGGGCACTATTATTATCAAAATGGTAAGTGTAACTGAACAGTCAAGGCTTATTTGGAGTGGCTTTGTACAGTATCACTATATATATTCAATGTACTCCAGAGCTTAAATTATCTCTACACAAAACAGCCACAGTTGAAAGGTTTGAAAATATTTAATAATAAATAATAAAAACATAAGACAATACTTCGTACTACACAGTGCTAGTCAAGAGCTCAGTGATCACAGAGAAATGCTCAAAATAATATAGTAGAAAAGTTCTGACATCAGTACAGAAAAAAACCTAATCTAATCTTCCTATTTCCTAACTATATTTAAGAGAAAACACAGTTCTAAAATAAACTTACATATAGAGCAAAACAGTGCTGGTGATGTTGGATGTTCTGAAGACAAATGGAAAATGCCCTCTGATTCTCTCTCTTTAAATTGATAACACAGTGCTGCTTCACATTATATCATTCTTAACAGTTTTCTGGTTTGCCCAGGCTAACAGAAACTCATCAGGTTAATAGCAATTTTGATCTTGCAGCTGGTCAGGAAGCCAGAACAATAAAATAAATTATAAATGTAAATTCTAGCAATTAACTCTGGCTTCAAAACAATAGGAAGAATTTCTTCATTTAGACATCTCGGCTCTAAGTTTTGACATCAAGCAATTACACAATTCTTGTCTTATCAGCTTTCCTGCAGCAGAGTGTACTGTTGTCACACTTTTGCAGTTCCACATTTAACACCATTTTCTCCCATTTAAGAGAACAAGCCTGTGGCTTATATTAATATTTACAAATGACAGAATTATCTAAAAAATTCTATCTGGCTAGGCTGGCAGCCTTCACATACCTTCACACCCTGTACCAAACAATGCTAAAAAAGGCAGCCTTTTATTTTTTTACAAATTAAAAGTTAGAGTAGTGGTGTTCCCAGTGCATGCAATATGAAATTAAAAATAAGCCCAGCTAGTGGCTTCCAAAACAAATCACTCAACTTGCTGTGCATGCCAAAGATGAAGCCCTGCAATTTCTTTCTCTGCACCATCTCCTCCACCTGTGCAGCCAAACATAGTCCTTTGGGCAGCACAAAGCAAAATGCTGTAAAAGGTGGTGAGAGGCACACTGGAGTGGCTTGGATGTTTGTGCATGATGTTAATTTGCTGTATCCCTTAAAGGAAAAACAAATTATGAAAAATAAAAAAATAATAATAAATCATGCAAATTGCATCCTCAAACAAGACAGCACCTGGGGCTCTTGCCCCTTTAACTCTATCCTTCTTGTGCTACTAATCACAAATTCTCCTCTCTGCATATAGTTATGTTAGGGAATAGATCTGCACACAAGCTCACGACCCTGTATGGCTGTCACATAACTTTGTCTCTTGCTGCATCTGTACATTCAGCAGTGTACCATGCATCCTCAGGGCTCATTTTCAAAGGACAAAAATTACTACTGCTCATACCTCCCTTTTTTTTCCACATTACCTGCTGCAACTGCAACCAGGACAGCAAATAAGCAGCTCATCATGCATGCTCTCCTGACTGTATTTAATTGTAAATGAGTAAAGGGGCCCGTTATGCATGCACAGTAAACAGGAGACCTGGATGTGATCATAGTGTTTCTGAATCCTAGGTACATTTAACTCATAATCCATACTGATTTACTTAATTCAATATTATTTTTTTAAATATGATTCCTCACCATTTATGTACAAATATTTCTTATTCATAGCTCTATTGAAAGAATAAACAAACATAAATTAAATTAAAATTAACATATCCTTACAAAGCTACTGCCTCTACCTTGATACCCATTACACATAGTTTAATTAGCATCTAATTAAACTAAATTTTAACTTAGAAATGCACATCTTTCTAGCACTATTACAGAGGAAACAGATGAAAATGAACCAGATATTAAAATATACACTAATATAATGAATTCTTTTTTACTCTAAATAAAATTTACATTTTGCAGAATAGTAAATAAAAGGTTGCTTACAAGGAAATTTTCTGATATTAATGTTTTTGTTGGTGCTGCTGCATAAAAACCAAGTTAGTTGCAAAGGGTAAGAGAGAGAGAGAGAGAGAGAGAGAAGAAAAATGGCATAATATAGGGTGGGCCCATCTGTTTCTTTTATTGGAGTGTTAATTGTATTTCTCTCACTATTCTTTCTTTTTCTTTTTTGCCCTTAATTTTATCCTCTTCCCTCCTCCACTCCCCCTCCTCCTCCAGGAATTTGTGACAAGCAAAATAACACCAACAGAATTTATTTTTCAATTTTGCTGTGAACACAAGCTCAGAGACAGTGGACAAGTGCCTGTCATGAAAACCATTGATTTATGAGAAAATGTATGTGATGTGAGGCCCTGTTTATTATGCTGTTCCTAAAAGCATACAATGACAGTGAAAGTTCCAGTTTCCCGGGTATTAACAATTACTTATTTGATGGTATTCCAGAGGTGTCAATGATTTTAAGTGGTGTGGAATTTGAAAGGCATTGTGGAATTTCAAATAGCATAAATATAGTTTTAGGTAATGCAATTATTTTATTATTTTCCACATTTTCAGTTTTATTTACTGTGTAATCCCTTGCATGGTGCATTGATAGTTTATCACTTTTTCTGATATAACTATTTTTAATGTTTATACAATCCTAATAAACTAGCTTAATGTAAAACAACAGTACATACTTTTAAATTTCAATTAATTGCCATCGTTAAGCATGTGAATCGAAATATCAGAAGTAATGCATTAATCTCAAGTTTGATTTAACAATGCTCCTTAAAAAAGTTAAGAACTCACCCTACCTATTTATAATATGAGATCATACATTAAATAGTGACCATATTGTTTTATTTTAACTATATTACAAATCTTTACAACTGGCCCAATGACTTCAGAGCTTGGGCAGGATTCACGAAGGCTTGCACGGAGTGTAAGAGACGTGCAACACTCCATGCAAGCCTCGCGATCCAGGAACAGCCCTAAGCTCCGTGTAAGAGACCAGCTAAAATGTCTCTTACACGGTCTGGGCGTGGACATGCTAAATACCTCACTTGCATCCGAAAGGTATGCATATGAGGTATATTAGCGATCCACGAAGTAGAAACCAGTCTGTGTAGGAGAAGTTTTAGCGCAGAAATGTACTCAGCTGACAACTGAGTACATTTCTGCAAATTCCACAACGGAGCGATGCCAGCTCCAAATAAAGATTGCATATGACTCAGCCAGCATGCCAATGGCCAAATATGTGGCCATTGGCAAGATAACCCGATGCAAAAATATAATTTTTTTTCAGCGCAGCCCCGCGCAAATGGGCTGCGCTGTATAAAACCACAAAAAAGAAGGTTATAAACCGACAAATGTGGGTTTCATGCAATACATGGAATGAAAATGCAGGGACCAGCAGACCAAAACCAACATGGCCACTGTGTAGTGGTTGCTAAGGGGGGAAGCTGAGTCTAAGACATGTAACTAAGCATTAGTAGGCAATCTCATGTAAATGAAGGTTCGGATACTGAATCTCACAGACACATACCAAATGAGCACAGTCTGAGTAGTGTAAGAGAAACAAAAGGGGGAGGAATACAATAGGAGATATGTGACATCACAGGGGGGAATGGTAGAAAAAAATTCAGTTCATTGGAGGCCAGTGTAACATGACAGATGACAGGCACAGATCATGGAAAGAGGTGTGCCACTAGATAAGTCATGGAAAGTCAAGAAATGGAAGGTGTACACTGTTACCTACATCAAAGTTTCTTGCTGGCCGTGCATGCGCATGTGTGCATGCCATGAAGTGCGAGTAGGACAGGGTGTGCGCGTGTAAGGCAGTGTGAGCATGTGGGAGCGTGTTGGGAGATGTTTAACACTGTTTGCGCGGGTGTGCGAGCGTGTAGGGCAGGCTGAGTATGTTGGAGGCTGTTAGCAGACGTGTAACAGTGTTTGCGCGGGTGTACACGCGTGTAAACCTGAATAAGTAGATTCTGAACTGTGTCAGCATGTGTGTGCGCGTGTAAGCCACTGTGAGCGTGTTTCAGATAGTATGCACGTTGTTCCCCTCTGAGGAAACAGAGAGGAAAAAGGAAGCAACAGAATTAATAGGAAGCTAGCAGGGATAACTGCTGAAGCTAGCAGGTGAAAACAATTAGAAGCAGGCAATTACACAGGCAGAATAGTAGCCCAGCCCAGCACTTAAAACTCTGCAAACAATAGTGCAGGATGTTTCCATTAAGAGACACAGCAAGACAGGAGTAAGCTAATAGAAGTGAAAACTGAAAAAGCTTCACTCAGAGCAGAAATGTTAGGGGCTGCCATAGCTGTCATAATGAGACATAGGCGACTTGCTGAGGGTGGTGACAATGCAGATGGTGCCAGACAACCCACAGTGAGGAGAAGGAGAAGAGTGTACAGGCCCAGGGTCACCTACCACGGGTTACATGAGTTGGAGATAGTAGAGCGCTATAGAGTGGACAGAGAGCTCCTGCAGCAAATTGTTGAGCTGTGCAGGCCACACCTCACACACAGAACCAACAGAGGGGAACCCATCCCAGTGGAAACCAAGGTATGTGTTGGCCTAAGAATACTAGCAACAGGTACCTTCCAGAGACCAACTGGCGATATGATGGGGATATCACAGGCATCAGCCTCCAGGGTACTACACCAGTTCCTGGATGCCATGTCAGCACATGTCGGTGATCATGTATATTTCCCCAATGCCCGTGAGGTATTGGCCAGCAATATGCATCTCTTCCAGCAAATAGCGGAATACCCTGAGGTACTGGGTGCAATAGACTGCACGCACATATGCATCAAAGCACCAGCCTGGTGAGCGGGGTAGGGCCTACATTAACCGCAAGGGCTTCCCCTCCATCAACTGCCAGGTCGTGTGTGATGCCCAGGGCATAATAATGAATGTGTGTGCTGGCTGCCCCAGGAGTTATCACGATTCCCACATCTGGCATTTGACGCAGCTGTACCAGACATTTGCCAATGGGGACATCCCACACGGACACCTAGTGGGGGATGCAGGTTATGCACTGGAGCCGTGGCTGATGACACCCATCAGAAAAACACACACCCGAACAGGAACACCATAATGAGGCACACGCACAAACACGTAATGTAATAGAGTGTGTGTTTGGGCTGCTCAAGTCACGGTTCCGGTGTCTGGACACATCTGGTGGAGCCTTGCAGTACACACCAACTACATGTACCCAAATTGTCATGGTATGTGCTATGCTACATAATACGATCTTGTGAAAACAGCTGCAGCAGGACCAGCATAGGGCCGGGCCAAACAGCCACCCACCATTGCCAAGGCCATCACAGGCAGAGCGTGACTCGGAGGAACAACCTGAGCTTGCCCCAGTAGGCAGAAGGAGGCGTGCCCAGTATGCCCTGGCCTTGGCAAAGAGGCAACACATAGCACATACACTGGCTCAGTAGGAACCATAGGAATGATACCCCTCTCTGACTCACTCATATAGTAACAGGGATGCCTAACATGACACATCCTGCTCTCAAACATATACAGGGAGTGTAGTATGTGCATCCGACAGAGGCAGCCCTGCAGCACCACCTGAGGCATGATTGCCATGTGCTAAGCAATGTAACACCATCTAGTATATGCAAACATGAAGACCCTGCCTAACATCTCACCCTCACCAAGCATGATGCCACACTATGAAGACAAGAAGATCAAGTACAATAATTGGCTGAAGTAATGCAGTCAGTCAAAGGGGAGCCAATGTGTTACAGGCTGGGAAGATATGCAGAGTTTGAAATGATGCACCACCTGCTAGGGGTGGCGTGCACCTATCATGCCATGCCCCATGGATACTGGTAAAGGCTGTCAGTACCCACAGCATGCCCTGAATAGGTAAGTCTCAAAACACAAACCCAACCTCATAGGTTCTACAAGGGATAGGAACCTAGATGTAATACTACCCCATGACAGATGTTTAAACAGCAAGATGTGTGCAGTGTAAATGCACACAGTAAGAAGAATGTAGATACCAGTCCTGTAATAGAGAACTGGGAAAGTCTCACATCAGCACCCTAACACTACCAGGTCACACCTCATACTGTGCTGTACAGCCACAAAACATGGAACAAGCTACAAAAGGAGGGTGACTAGCAAGAAATGGCAAGGATAACCACACCCCCATGTTGGAACCACAACAAGAAGCAGCATGGAATATCCATGGTCAAATACCAATGGCTAAAACTGCCTCGCAGTATATAGCCTGCTGCAGACCACTGTCCTAATACCAGGAACAGCACCTGGCCTATGTCGGAATACATGAATATATCAATCCCCCCAAACCACATTATATTGCTCGACTGAAAATACCCAGACATTCACCAGTAGCATTGTACTAGCACCAACACAGTAGGAGAAAATTACCCAGATTCCATAAACCAAAATGCACAGGAACAATGTACTACTCCCACAAGAGGGGTAAGCATACTGGATGTGATAATCAGCAACATGTGTACTGGATGGCAAGATGAGAAGTGTACCCCTCACTGGTAAGACCAGACCATAGAGTAATCACACTGGATATACACACCCTGACCCCAGTCCCTGGCCAGAATACCACAGTGAAAAACATGTGTAAAGTATAGGTAGCAGCCCTCAAAACCGATGTTGACTCCACAAAAGGCCCTGTGCAAGTGCAGAATATGGGACACACCACAAAACATGTTATACAGGCATTCCATGAACACAGCCAGGAATGCTTGGAGTATGCAATCACAAATAACAACAACACACAATGCCATACACGCAGGTATCTGGCATGCTGGCCTCCAGCCATTACCAAACCATGCAAGAGAATGAGGAAGTTACCACATGATAGAGCAAACATAAAAAGGGAAGTAATCACTGACCAGTAGTATGGCAACAACATATGTCCACACATACAATCCACTAAGTCCAGCACAACAAGTATAATCTATGAATCCAGAAGCAATGTGACGCCAGTACCAAGTACATAGACAACCACAACACCCCCCAATAAATACAAACATATGTGATAGATGCATCCATGTATCCAAACCAGAGGTTGAGCTCCAACAACTCAGTACTGTCAACACTAGTCAGGAGGAGAAGGTAACCACATACACCACAAACCCAGTCCCACATAGACCTACCACAACTGTAAACCAAACACATAAACACAGACAAATATTCCCGGAGGCCTCAATTACAAACACACCACACCAACAGAAGCCTCCAAAGTAGATCATAAGCAACCACAGCCTTCAAACATAGCACATGCAATGAATAGCATGCAAAGCTGGTGTGCCAAACAGTCACAGGCCCGAAGAAGAAACAACATGCCTGATACAGTCGTAATAGGTGTCTGTATAGGCAGACACACAGCTATCCCACTCATCAGACTGAACAAGGGAAAGGGTAGAGTAAGCTGCTTGTAGGTTGCCACAAAATGCCACTTAACACAAGTACGCAGGTCACCCCAAAGCAAGCAGAAATATGATGCACCCAATGTCCATGCTGGTGTGAATTACCTGAGATGTACCTCCCTGGTCAACATCAAATGAGACATGGATGGTCCCTCCGAGGATGTACCCCAGGGCGGGATGACACTGGCTGTGTGCAGCATCCAACCCTCACCAAGAATGATGCCACAGTACAAACACAGAATGCTCATGTTTAACAGCTGGCACAGTTACAGCTGTCAGTCCAAGAGGGTGTAATGTGTGTCTGCTTGAGATGTCAAGCATGACAAGCCATGCTGCTGTTACAGGGATGGCTGTCAGCTGTTACCCGTGCGTCTGGATACTGGATAAGGCCTATGCCGCCTCCATAGAGCCGTATGTAGGCAAGGCCAAAAAGACTACCCACCACCCTAGAAAACATAAGTGGTAGGAAACATAAGGGTAATGCTGACCAATGTCAGATGTGTAAACTGCAATATGCATGCCCCTGAGGCACTTCCCATTATGGAGGACATTGATGCCTGTCCAGTGACAGAAGCCTGCTGCAGGCCTAGTGATAGCACACCAGCACTACTTGGTTATACCACATACCATGTGTTATGGCCCCAACACCTGCACCAAGACATCAAAGGAGGGGGAGTATCCATATGCAGCACAGACACCCATATAGCCAGGTAACTGACAATGCACAAAGCAGTGGACACCACCCATGTGCACATAACTGTAGTCAAAACTGCTGTACAGTCTGTAGCATGTGACAGACCACACTCTCACACACAAGAACCCCACCCAGACATCCGAAGACACTGGACAGTATGAATGTCCCACCAAATACCAGACAAGGTACACAAAGTACCACATAGGTGTCAAACCATTATGTATGCAAGGAGTCATCAGGGATCTAGGGACACAGGTCGACATTAATCTGTCATGTGACAGCCACAATGCCAATGTGGCTATGAAGACTGTTGATACTGGACACCGTATCATGAAAGGATTCACATCAATATCAACAGAGGTCACTGTTCCATGGTACTGTTCCCTTATCAGACCCATAATCTAGTACAATGACTCATATGGGATGTACCATACGTGACACCTGCAGCAGTTCGGAAGGCCTCATAGTTACCCCACCAACAGGATAAAGGGTGTGAAATATATGTCATATGCTGCCTGGCTGTAGACACCCCAGCTGACTGCAGTCACACACTGCCTACACAGAGGCATTGTATGTCTGTTGTACCAGGCCATGTCCAACACAGGAGTAATGGACATGCTACACCACAGAAAATCAAAGCCATTGGAGCTGTGAGAGTCACAGATGTCAACCTCAACACATAATGAAATAAGATGTGCTGGAGGGACAGATACATAACCCATAGGCTCCCCACACCCAGAAACAGCATCCCAATCCATGGTAGGCAGAGCCCCTCACTGACACCCCTCAACAGGAATATTGCCAAGTGGATGGATGACCGCACATGTATACTGGGGGTCCCCACTGTGTCACGACCAGACAGAGGCACAGTGAAGAACCTCATAAATGGCCATAATTGAACATAACAAGGGGTGGCGAAAGACGCACACACTCTAGCTAGGCTTACTATTGGCCTAGGGTGTCTAGCCTACTATGAACCCATGAACCTATGAAGATACAAAACGTGCAGGACACTATGGATAATCACAAGGCATACCCAACTGATGGTAGGAACCATGTTGGGCATCCACAGATATGCTCCAAATCACACAGATATTGCAAACTACATACCAAACACACACACATATTGCTAACATACAACCTGTCAGGTGCAGTGCAAACACCCCCCCCGAGTGCAAAATACCTATCCCAGCAGATGGTCCCCTGACATTGCAGATGCTGAGGTAACAGCTATCATCTGCAAAGCAGAACACACAGCAGCAAAGGTATGTGATGGTGTCCTGTGCTGAGGCCAACATGGACCGCAAGAGTAATGGAATGCAAAATCACACTACTGGCCAATGTCAGCCTTACCACAGGATATGTACCCAAAGAGCAGTGTATAACAACAGTGGTCCATCACAACAAAGGTGTTGCCTGAATGGATACTCCAAACTACCACCCCAGGATCCTGACAAGCTTGTTCTGCACAGCTATGGAAAGGATCAGTAAGTACCGCAGACAGAAGGCTAATGTGGACCTACTGATACTGGACCCTACACACTGTGGCTGTTGTAACTGCAGAACCGGTCCCTAAACATGTCTGACCCATTTAAAGCAGTCATTAAGGTCATTGATGAGGGCTATGTGGTCCACACAGCGTAGCTGGACCGTGCACATGCTTCTAGACAATACCGTACATGTTCAGTATGGATATGTTCACCAGCTTAAATATACACCCCTATGTCAGTAGAGGGGTTGCAAAGCAGACCAAGGACAGAACTGACATGGTCAGACATGCCGCATCCATGTCAGACTACAAAGCGGATATGAGTGGCATCCCACAAGGCCTGGTCTTGGCCCCCCCTCACCCCCGTTCTGTATACATGTCCCATAGGTATAGGCCAACATGGAAGGACTGTGACTGAGCATGTATGCAGAGGAGTACAAACAGCCCACCATATCCGACCCCCAGCTGACACAAGCAACCCACAAAAGGGCCACCTACAAACAGACAACTGTAGCCATAGCCATGTCAGCAAGCTAATCGCAGAACTGTGTATAGACAACTACCATGGATATACAGTAAGTGCCCACAAATTACCACACAGGTGTTAACCCATGAAGTTCCTAACATGTAATGTGAGACCTGGGTACAAAAGGTGATAAATATCCTGCACTGGACAAACATGTGTCTGTAGTATTCGCAGAAACATGTACCATATACCCACCCAAACATGAGGGCTGGCAGATGTAGATAAGGGGAACTCACTCTGGCTCTGCAGCCATCCTCCATCAGCATCACAACTGACTACAATAGCCCCTGTGGGATATACTGCAGCAGACACCTCCATCAACTGTAAAGTCCACAACAGTACCCCACCAGGGGTAGCAAAGAGCATGAACAGATGCCATGTGTTGCCTGAGTAAACAAACTGCAGCCCCACACACCGCCATCCTTCCCAGCTACAGGAAAGCTGTGCCTGATGTATGAAGCCATGTCCAACCTGGAATGAATGAACATGTTGCACCTTGTACAATCTGAATGGCAGTGAGCTATGCACCTGAGAGACCTGAACCCCAGCACTGACATACATAGGACAAGCTATACAGAATGATCCATAACACAGAAGGCACCCCCACACTTCAGTAAACACTTGGTACAGGTCAGCCAGAGTGCCACATATCGACACCCCTCAAGAGGCATCCTGATGAGTGTATGGGAGATGGTAGGCTACCCTGGGTATCACTGTTATATCAGAGGTAGACAGAGGCACAGTATACCAACCATGACGTATGTAATGGCAAACTCCAGTTACAATGTGTGTCGAAGGACAAACACACCCTGTGACTACCATCAGAAATGGCCTACGGAACATTGCTAGTGTTTGTCAATGTCCGCCCATGTTGTGGAATACACTAGCAATGTTGGACGAGCCTGGTGTAGGTAGTCCATATCTGAACATATTGCAACATGGTCATATGTGCACAACTGGCCCCTACACAGTCTGTTGTGCTCACTATGAAGATGTCAAGCAGTGATAGGACTAAAGCCCAGGATACTGTCCACCACAGTGAAAGTACCGAACCAGTACACTATACAGTACTACAGTGTTAAGTCATTATGAAAGTATGTTGAGAACTGTCTGCAAAGTATCGCATGCAATTCCTGCAGGCACAGTATAATCCCTGTTGTGGCAGACACGAAGCAGTTGGCCAGTTAGTACACAACATGACACCCAGCACACAATCATAAACGTGCGATAATGTAATGAAGGTCACACACACCCAAATATGTGGTGGACTTCAGAGTGTAACATATGGAAAGCTCACACTGGGCATGCTCGCACACTTTGATAAATGAGGCATATGTCAGACAACATGCCATGGAAAGGCTGAACTGGGCATGCTCACACACTTAGGCCATATCTCCGTGTAGCAGTTGGCCACACATATCTGGTATTTGTACGTGTCAGTCCAGGAACCAACCACAACACAACAATCAGCCCAGTGCACACAGTAAATGACCACAGAGACATAAGTGATATAGTGGATCGCCGTCATATGCAAACATCTGCCACAGATACACAAGCTGGTCATAGGAACAGGGAATGCTATGGCAATAAAGACCTGCAAACAGTAGAACAGCACAAGAAATATTGTGCATCCAACAATTGAACATATGGGTGTAGAGGTCAATACTAGGCTTCTTGCCCCAGGGAATGACAGCTCAGCCAGAATGTGCTTGGCATCTGCATCCCCAGGATAGTAGGCTACCATGCCACTGTAAAGTAGGTCACATAAGGCAATATGTGAGGCTAGTGAGTTGTGCCTCTGTCAAGCAGGGGCACCATGGAGGTCTCAGGGATTGAATGTGCTAAGCCACAGCCATGTTGTCGGTGTGTGCTGTGAGAGGGTTGCTGAAGATCTCTAACAGTAGGTGTCTGTCAATAACAGACTGAGGGGAGCCCTATCTGCATGCTCTGGACGATTGCACTGACAACACTGTGTTGTAATGAGTATGTGTGAATGAAGTGCCATGCTGGAACTGTCCACAGATGTCCTCCCACTGTGGGCTACAGCTCTGCAATGTATTAGGTCACTCTGTCTGTTGAACGGCGCATATATGGCCGGTGTACAGCTGACAGGTGTCTTGTTGTGGAGCAGTCATGGGTATATGTGGGATAGCATGACCAATGCAAACTGTACACATGCTCATAGGATGCAATTGTGAAGGATTATGCTGAGTGGCCTGTATAGTCCTCCAGCATGGGTCCTCTGAAGTCATTCACCCCAGTCTACACAAGTGTAGAGTCTGCTTGTGCTAAACACAGTTTGTGTGCAGTGACAACCTTGCCTGGGGGTGGAGATGAGATATGGATGTCCAGGGAAAGGTGGTTATGGTCAGATATCAACAATGGTGGTCTACCTCTGGTGTGGAACAGTGAGTACCCACGTTGCAGATGGACAGGTGCAATATGTATTCACCCACGTGGCTGTGGTGTGTGGTTCTGCCATAGCACATGGACCCACAAATTGTAGTGGCTGTAGGGTAAAATGGTAGAGGCCTGAGTAGTTCTCACACACAATACGCCTGTACCTGATGTTAACAACTGGAATGGTGTATGTGAATACCTGCATATCCTGGCACTGTTCCCAGGGAAGCTAAGTGTGTGTCCTGGATGTGGGTGTGGTGTTCTGGACTGGTTGTGTTGTGTGTTACAGGTCCTGTGGTCCCAAAGCATGGTATAGAACATAACCTACCAGTGTGATGTGCATATCTGACCCTGACGTAGGTGGCTGCAAATGCATATATATGCTATCCCCCACCTGACAGGTAGTACTACATCTACATACCTCTGTGGAAATAAAGATGTCAGCACCCTAGAAATAGTACAGGTGCAGAACAGATGCCCAGTAATTCTGATAGTGCGCTCTGCTAATACGTCTCCCTCAAGTCTCAAAATATAGTTAGGTAGGGGTTCAAATGCTCAGTGTGTGGGTGAGTGGGGTTTGTGTGTGTGAGAGGGAAATGTCCCTTTTGGCAATTAGGAAAACACACTACAGGATGCACATTCCCGTTACTAAACACTGATGATGTCAGCACCCTATAAGTACAGCAGGAGAAGCGAAACCTCCCAGTAATGCGAATAGCGCGCTCTGCTAATGCGTCCGTCTCGAGTGTCATAACATAGTTAGGTAGTGGTTTGAATCCTGCAAGTGTGTGCCTTTGTATAAGGGGAATTAGTGTGTGTGAGGGAAATGTCCCTTTTAGCAACTGGGAGAACACACTACAGGATGCACACTCCCCTTTCTAAACACAGATGATGTCAGCACCCTATAAGTACAGCAGGAGAAGGGAAGCCTCCCAGTAATACGAAAAGCGCGCTCTGCTAATGCGTCCATCTCGAGTGTCATAACATAGTTAGGTAGTGGTTTAAATCCTGCAAATGGCAAGTGTGTGTGTTTGAATGAGGGGGTTACTGTGTGTGTGCAAATATGTATGAGGGAAATTTCCCTTTTGGCAACTGGGAGAACACACTACAGGATGCACACTCCCCTTTCTAAACACAGATGATGTCAGCACCCTATAAGTACAGCAGGAGAAGGGAATCCTCCCAGTAATGCGAATAGTGCGCTCTGCTAATGCGTCCGTCTCAAGTGTCATAACATAGTAAGGTAGTGGTTTGAATCCTGCAAGTGTGTGTGTTTGGATGAGGGGGGTTAGTGTGTATGAGGGAAATGTCCCTTTTGGCAACTGGGAGAACACACTACAGGATGCACACTCCCCTTTCTAAACACAGATGATGTCAGCACCCTATAAGTACAGCAGGAGAAGGGAAGCCTCCCAGTAATGCGAATAGTGTGCTCTGCTAATGTGTCCGTCTCCAATGTTGTAACATAGTTAGGTAGTGGTTTGAATCCTGCAAATGGCAAGTGTGTGTGTTTGGATGAGGGGGGATTACTGTGTGTCTGCAAATATGTATGAGGTAAATGTCCCTTTTGGCAACTGGGAGAACACACTACAGGATGCACACTCCCCTTTCTAAACACAGATGATGTCAGCACCCTATAAGTACAGCAGGAGAAGGAAAGCCTCCGTGTAATGCAAACAGCGTGCTCTGCTAATGCATCCGTCTCAAGTGTCATAACATAGTTAGGTAGGGGTTTGAATCCTGCAAATAGCAAGTGTGTGCGTTTGGATGAGGGGGGTTAGTGTGTGTGAGGGAAATGTCCCTCTTGGCAACTGGGAGAACACACTACAGGATGCACACTCCCCTTTCTAAACACAGATGATGTCAGCACCCTATAAGTACAGCAGGAGAAGGGAAGCCTCCCAGTAATGCGAATAGCGCGCTCTGCTAATGCGTCCGTCTCGAGTGTCATAACATAGGTAGTGATTTAAATCCTGCAAATGGCAAGTGTGTGTCTTTGGATGAGCGGGGTTGCTGTGTGTGTGCAAATTTGTGTGAGGGAAATCCCCCTTTTGGCAACTGGGAGAACACACTACAGGATGCACACTCCCCTTTCTAAACACAGATGATGTCAGCACCCTATAAGTACAGCAGGAGAAGGGAAGCCTCCCAGTAATGTGAATAGCGCACTCTGCTAATACGTTTCTCCCGAGTATTGTAATGTAGTTAGGTAGGAGTCTGAAACCTGTAAATGGCATGTGTGTGTGTTTGGATGGGGGGAGTTTGTGTGTGTGCATTTCCGTATGAAAAACATGTTAGTTTTGGCAATCAGGAGATCACACTACCTGATGCACATTACCCTTTCAAAATACTGATGTTGTCAGCACCCTATAAGTATAGCCAGAGAAGAGGAACTATCTAGTAAACCGAATAGTCCGCTTTGCTAATGCGTCTCTTTCACATGTCATTACTTGGTTAGGTAGGGGAATGAATCCTGCAAATGGCAAGTGTGCATGTGTGTGGGGGTAGTAGGGTGTGTGTAAATGCAAGTGTGAGCACACAGATCCATTTGGCAAATACTACAATACACCGGATGATGCATACTCCCCCAGTAAACACAGGGGATGTCACCACACTATCAGCACAGCTAAACAGGGCTAGTTGGCTAGTAATGCCAATAGTGTGCTCTGCTACTGTGTCTATTACCATTGTCAGAGTACAGATAGGTATGTTTTGGTAACCCACAACTATCACGTGTGGTTGTGTCACACAGTATGACCTTGTGTGGGTGTTTGTACATAACAATGCATGCCATTGCCTAAACCAGCAATGGCATTGCACATGATGTATGTGTGTGACACATACACATAAATACCTGTGACCTGCAGTAGTTACCATGTCTGACACATGCTTCGAGTGGATAAATGGTATTTGCAATGTATACCAATATGACTGTGTCTTACTGTGCAGGGTCCGCACATGGTATGTCCCTATACAGTGTGGGTGTCTATGGTGAAAGACCTACAGCAGGGGATACACATCTGGTCTGGGCCATATAGTGTACATGTAGTCGATGTACAGGTGCTGCATGTCCCCACCTGTTGTGGTAGTGGTAACATGTCATTCCACTGCAATTCGGTGACCACATGCTGTGAACCCTTCAACTAGTGTGTTGTAGCTACAGTAATGCTCACACACAATGTTTGGCTGGATGCAGTCCGGCCATATAAACACAGTTCTTGAGACTGTCATATTGCCAGTGTTGTTATGGAGGATAGGTGGTCTTCCTGTGTATGGGAGGGTTGTGTGTGCCAGGCTATGAACCAGATGGCAGTCCGACACACTGTCAGCTGCACATGAGTAGGCCCTGATGGTTTGTGCTGTGCCAACAACCTGTTGGTGTGTGTATCTGTGTTACCTTGGGATACCACCCCCCTATCCATGTGTGTTACATGTGTAGGGGACGACAGGCATGGTATGGGGCATAACCTGTCAGTGATGGGTAACACCTGTGAGCCATGAATCATGAATCTGATACTGCACAGACATTGCAGTTCACCGTGCTGAGGGCAGTGTCTGGTGCATGCATCTTCCAGTGTACACTGCTGTTGTTGTGTAGCAGCACTGTTAGTGTCCTAACCTGTGTGATACCCATGGATGTCGCTATGTAAACCATGTCCTGCAGCATAAGGCAGTATGTGTGCACCAAGGAGCTTTGCCATTATACATTGGGCCATGGGTGTCACGTGCAAGATGATCCGTGCACATCATTGTGGCTTCCCTAGCATGTAAGCACACATTGACAGCCAGTGGATATCCTATGAATGACAGTGGAGACTGAGCATAATGTAGACATACAACACCCTTCCCACATATAGTGGTAGAATACCTGGTGAGGGTATGTTGGCAACCAACATCAGGCTCATACTGGCCTGTGCCACATGCTGAGAGATCCATTCTATGTTCCCTATCATGTAGTCCAGGGAGGTATGTCTCAGGCAGCCACACTGGCATGGTCAATGAGTGAGTCATATCTGTCCATGCCTCTGACTGACCTGTATGCATGTGTGCTGTGGTGGACCATAGTGCCCCTGAGGCATATCACTGTGACCTTCACCAGATACAGCCTGTTGAGCGGGACCCCAGTGCAGCACACAAGACAGGTACCTGACACGTCTGTAGCAGGTGTGTTGTGTAGCCCTACAGGCTGTGAGTGTGTGGCACAGGGGATGTGCGTACCATGTGTGGCATGTGCTCTGTTCCGACGGAACATATGCCTGTGTGCCAGCTGCGGAGGTGTGTGATGCCCAGGCAGGCTGCTATTCTGAGTCCCCACGTATGCCCCAGTGTGTTCAGCATGCTGTCAGTGTGTGTCAATGTCTGACTGGTATTGTAGTCACTGTAATATATTTTATTGATTTATTTATTTATCCTACATTTGTTGACTGGGATAGTCCGACTGGATGCATGTCCATTTCCAGGGGAGGCCCGTGGAGACAAGCTACGAGGGTAGCAGATACAGCATTACATAATACTAGCGTTACATATCACAAACAGATTATTTACAGAGATTACATAAGTAAGCAAGTCAAACATGTTCCACAGGTTAATGTTAGACCTGAGCACAAGTCAGGATTACACTAAAATTACACAGTAAAGTAGTTCACAGATTTTACACATTCGAGTTAGCCAGGCTTGATACATTGACATAGCCAGTTAAGTGACAAATGTTGTTTGACTCTACTGTTAAATTGACCTAAGGTGGACAGTAGGGTAATATCAGCTGGAAGTGAGTTCCAGGATCTACTTACAGGGTTTGCAAAGAGAGAATCACCGGCTGTGTTATTAAACTTGCTAGTCTGAAGTAGTACTTTGTTAGAGGATCGAAGCGGTCTAGGATTGTTATAGGGTGTGATAATATTTGAAGTGCAGGAGTATTGTCTGGATTATAGAGGATTGTATAGGCCATAATCAGTTGGTTATACTGTATTAGGCTGGGTATTGCAAGCCAACCAAGTTGATTTAGATTGATGCAATGATGTATCCTAAAAGGCAGCCCAGTGGCAAACCTGGCAATGTGGTTGTAGCAAATTGAGTGTTTGTTAAGGACAGCCTTGTTCATATTCGAGAGTAGAGGGGATGCATACAGAAGGGTTGAAACAAGGTGTGAGCGAGCTATGGCACCTTTAGCTGGAGGGGCTAGGAAGGCTTTAATTCTGTAAAGTGACCCTAGTTTTCTATTGATGGCTTTGATAATCTGGTTAACATGTATGTCACATTTGAGATTATTGTCTATGATGACACCTAATAGTTTCGAGATGGGTCAGGGGAGATTATTGTGCCATCAGTTGATGTTATGGTAACGGTGAAAGTGGTAGACCTACGTGTTGGTGAAATAACAGCAGTTTAGTTTGATTGGGATTTAGGATCAGACGATGTTCAGAAAGCCAGTTTTCTATTGTATTAAAGGTGGTCTGGGTAGCTGACCATAACTCTACTGGAGATGTGGCTGAGCAGATCAGAGTAGAGTATTCAGCATATTGGATACAGCTGACTTTTGGGATGACAGTATAAAGGTCGTTAATGAAGATGGAGAACAGCAAGGGCCCTAGTATAGAGCCTTGTGGTACTCTGAGGGTGTTAGGTAGAAGGTTAGAGGGTTTGTTCTGCCAGAGGCCAGCCTGCTGTCGACCATGCAGGTAGGATTGAAACCATTGGAAGGCTCCAGTATCTAGACAGTCTTTGCAGGGTGTGAGTACAAGTTGGTGATCAACCATATCGTATGCCTTTGAAATATCCAAAAAGAGGGCTGCGGATGTATAATTATTGTTGCAAGTATGGCTTATGGTGTTAGTAAAGGCTAGGAGGCCTGACATAGTGCTGTGATGAGGACGTAAGCCATGCTGAGTGTCTGCCATAATGCGAGTTTGAATTAGGTGGTGCATGACTTGTCTATGATGAAAGTTTCCATAATCTTTGCAAGTGGAGAGAGTATAGCTATTGGCCTATAATTGGAGACTTCAGTAGAGCTGCCTCCTTTGTGAAGTGGGATTACATATGACATTTTCCAGATGGTGGGAAAGTTAGATTCTAACATGGTTCCTTTGATTACCTTTGAGACGGGGTAAGCAATAGCATCATCTGGTTTTGATAGGTACTCGGCAGGGAGTTGATCAGCAGAAAGTGTAGTGGCTTTCACTCTTTCAATCAATGTACGGAGAAGTGAAATGGCGACTGGTTGGCAGCTGGATGCAAGTAGTTTTCTAGGGGTGCTACTTTCAGGACCAGGGGAGCTAGGAGATAGATGGCTAGCTAGGGCCTGAAATGTCTCAGTAAAGAACTGGTCAAAACTATCAGGAACATCTTCAGGGGTATTATCAATAGTAGCATCAAGGATTGGGGTTGACGTTTGTCCAGGATGTAGTATATATGACATGCCACCTGACAGGGTATGGCATTACTGGGTTCAGAGAGACCAGTCCCCAGATTGGCTGTGTGGTGGCATCCCACACATGTGTTGTACGTTCCTGGCCAAGGGTGATGGCTGACTGCATACATGTGGCAGCAGTGACAATGACACATGACTCACATAAACCACAACTGGACCATAGAGGCGATTCACAGGTTACCTTTGCACATGCTACCCTAGTAGTGTGATCGCCATGGTGAGTACCAACACATAGGGCCAATGGGGAACAACATACTGAAGGTGTGTATGTGTGGGTGTACCGCTACTGTTTCATAGCACTGACATATATGACTGCACACGTGGGTAAATGCCAGGTAAGACGTGTGCAATGTGTCACAGGCAACGCATTACGCATAAGACATACAGTGACGTTCTGTCATGTGTAAAGTTGACATACGTATCGTACGCTATGCAGATGTCACTAGAAGTCTACAGAAGCACTGTAACTCTGCATTGCAGGTGTAAGCAGTGTTCCAGGGGACCCCAAGCGAACATGCATGCAAACAAAGCTACAGTAAACAGGGCTAGAAGTAGTGCATTATACAACAGAGAAGGGGTAACAATAACAGTAAGTAACAGTGCAAATATGTAGGCACTATCAACATGTACCCAGGAATACGCAGTGCAGATGCCCATGGTAGAACCGATATTATGTCATACTTATTTGTGATTTGGATTACATTGGTACTGCACACATATCTACATGCCAACATCCACATGGCATAGTCGTTGTGGGCAACTTGACACCATTACTGTACATGTCCACCATTGCATATCACTACTTGCGTTAGCTTTCCCCCTGTGCTACCCATGTATGCGGCTATCTGTTGACAACCTTACCACCGGCATGCAATTATGTGCAGCTGTTATACTTTGGTATGTACTATGGGTGCAAATAACAATTCAGGACATTCATATAGTTACTGCAGCAGGCATGCTGGGATAAACACACAGTCATAACAGCACACTGTACTGTTACCAACATGATACTACTAATACACTTCTATGTAGTCACCCTGTGCATCAGCAACGTGTTTACCTGTTCCCGCAATGATGTTGGAGATTGCAGGAGGTGGCACAGTGTCATCATATGCACAGGGTGTGGATTAGGTATGCCTGTGTCAGCCACTGATACCACCAATTGACATGTGTGTGTATGTGTGCTGGTGAGGGGCAGCAGTACAGGGTGGGGCAGTGTTGGTGCAGTGTGTGCGTGTATGTGGTTGCCCTAGGTGTTAACATTTCGCATGTGTGTATGCACGCACACAGTTCCACCTCATGGTTGCCATATACAGGGGTTTGTGGACAGCCACAGACTGCACCTGGCAGGCCATACAGATCAGTGTCTGTGTGCACGGACACGGTACCTGTGCCTGGCAGGAGTGCTACGGACCGTATCCAGTACAAAGCCAGACTGGGTACTGTCATCAGAAGCGGGAGTGTGTTGACTGGACACAAGTCCCTGTTGGGACTGTCCAGAGCCACGTGCACGTGGTCTCCTGGGGCGATCCGATGACAGCACAGACCCAGCATTGCTGGGGCTGCTGCTGGCACTATGGGGGCATGCGCGAGCCTGTTGTCGTCCACGCCGACTGCCAGCTGCTGCTGGCATATGGCCACGTCGACGCCGCAAATGCCCACCATTGCCCTGGCTCACGGACATCCGGTTGTGGAACTGCTGTAATATGTCCCCACAACATCTGTCTATGACGTCAGTGAAGTTACGGATAGCATCTGCAATGTCACGCATACTGTCTGTCATGGCTGTGCGACATGCTCTCAGCTCCCTCAGACCCTGTCTGGTGTACCTTTCCATACGTGACTGTGCCTGCATGATAGTCCGAAACATAGCTGAGGTTGACAGACCTCTTTGGGCATGTTGGCCAGAGGCAGTACGCCCACGGATGCTCCCACGAGAACTCATGGGCAACTGTCTGTGTGGTACCATCGGAGGACCCTGCCCATGGCTGCTGTGTGGGGATGCATGTGCTACATGTACCACATTACCCTGGTCTATGCCCACTGTACCCTGTCTATCACCCAGGGACAATGGTGACAAAGGATGTACAGGCAGGATAACTGTGCACAATGATGGGTTTGACAGCTGTGTACTGTCAATTGGCTGACTAATGGCAGACCCTGACACACCTTCCTGTACCATTACACACATATCATCATTACCAGTAGCCGTGGCACAGGATTCAGGTTCCCTGCTGCAGGTCACCAGAGCAGCCCCAGAACCTGTGGGATGAAGACAGGAAACACAGTTTACAGTCTCCAGACATTGTTACCAGTGATGCACTTATACACACATGCACACATGCACACATGGACACATGCACACAGGCACACATGCACACATGCACACATGCACACAGGCACACATGCACACATGCAGACATGCACACGTGGACACATGCACACGTGGACACATGCACACATGCACACGTGGACACATGCACACATGGACACATGCACACATGCACACGTGGTCACATGCACACATGGGCACATGCACACAAGTACACGTGGTCACGTGTACACATGCACACATGCACACATGCACACGTGGACACAGGCACACATGCACACATGCACACGTGGACACAGGCACACATGCACAGATGCACACGTGGACACAGGCACACCTGCACACCTGCACACATGCACACATGCACACATGGGCACAGGCACACCTGCACACATGCACACATGCATACCCCGCAGTATTCACACAGAGCACTACTGAGTTACACTACTGTTACTAGCATTATCAGGACTATTATAGGTTATGTTAAACACACTCACCAGCATGGATGGCCTGTCTTGCTGTAACCCTGGAGGGACCTGCAGAAATGATGAGATTAATGTCAGTGGCCACAACTGTGCCATTGATATTGCATATGATACAGTGTACAGAACAGTCAGGTGTACATATGGCATATTACCTGCACGCTCCATGTCGTGCTGCTGTGTGGAACCAGCCTCCATCATAATGCAGGTGTACTGCTGTTGGTGTTCCGGGGCTGGAGCCACAACACTTAGGAGTAGCCACTCCAGTCTGGTGATGGGGGGATGTGTGGCCACCCCACCTCCTGTGGCGACCTGTTGCCTGTGGATTTCTGATGCACTCTGCCGGACACTTTGGATTAAATGACTGCAGTGATGTCATACCTGCTCATATGTCCTGTTATGCGTGCCAATATCATTTACCCTACGGACAAGGTCTTGCCACAGTGCGGCCCTCTCCTGCTGATTCTGACTGGTGCGGGAAAACAGGATGTCATACTCCTGCACCAGGCTCTGGTGGATCTCCTCATCTTCCACCACAGAGTAGGTTGGGTTACGCTGTCGCGCCATCTCCCTGGAAGAGAACACAAACAGGATATCAGCAGACCATGTCAGCAATATATGGCACACATACTATACATGATACTCATGTGTAGTGATATACTACTACTCCCATATGTTGCATGTGTGTGTGTCGTGGTGGATACACAGGTACATGGCCAGATATCAGTGCTCAGCCAACACCTGTGCAACAATATCTGCCACATTCCACACAACATAGTAGCATGCCCCATCGGTCAGCACACACTGACAGGTGCAATGCACAACCTCACTCTGGGGGTTCATCCCAAGGTACTGTATGTGGGACACTGTCCACTACTGTGATGTGGACAGACGTTACTCGGCCTGGATATACATATCCCACCACCACCACCAGCACAGTAGACTACTTTGATATGTATGTGATTAGACAGTTATTCACTTGCTGGGACTGAGATGGTATCCATGCAGCACACTGGGCCAGTGGAAGCCACAAGCCACACTGCTGACCCCTTTGCAAATGCTTACCATGGACATGCCACGGATTGCATGGAACTTGCACACACATTTCTAACCCAGACCCTATGCACAAAGGGTAGGCATCCTGTCCTGGTGGACCCCAGACAGAGGCAGATTGTATAACAAAAGCAGGAGGCTACTGCAGGACAGAGCACATTCACATTAAGGGAAGGCATCTGTGGTCAGCACTGGTACTACACTACGGTCTGGCATAACAACGGCCACGGCCTACTCTGGGAGGGAAATGGACACAAACACTATGGATGACCACAAGGCCTTGTTCAGTTATGTTACACATATGGACCACATACCTCAGATATGCTCTGTGTTAATCCACACCTACTTAACATTCACCAAACACACGGATATTGGCAACAATCTTGCAGATATGTTCGGTGCACGTATCCCCCCTCCTTCTCCCCCACCTTTAAAATATTTATCCCAGCTGGATGTAACCTCCCTAACAACTCACATGTCCAGGTGAGGGCCGCCCTCAGCAGAGAAGAACACACAGCATCACTGTGACCTCGTGGTACCCCTGGATGTGTGCTACCGGCACTCCGAGAGGACATACAACCGCATATAACACTGATAGTTTATCTTGGCCGTACTACAGGATATGTACCTGGACAGTGGCATACAGCAACAGTGGTCCCACACCACTAAGGGGGCACCTCGACTGACCCTGGAAATTACCACATCATATGCATAACGGGCCTGGTCTGCTAAGATATGGAATTATGCAGTATGGGATGCATATGCAGTGACATTGGGTACCTGCAGACACTTGTTCCCAGTCAGTGTGCCTTTGGGATGGGCTGATCCTGCCTTTTGAACCTGGCTGACCTTTCAAAGCAGTCACTACAGCCATTGCTGGGCCAACGCACAGACAACTGCTGCCAGGATCATGGCCTAAGACTGATTGACATGTAATGTATGGTCATCCCCTTTTGGTGGAACTACGTACACACAACATATCACATGGACATACCTATGGATACAGACCTATGACACATTTGGAGGGTTCACAGTATGCACACTATTAACCTGCTACTTTGCATTACCTCTGTTTGTCGCAGCTGGTTGCGTTACCACAGCTTCTGCTTGCTGCTGCTACTGTCAGTGCTGACAGCTTCGGGTGACAGAGTCACAGTGTCTAATTTTTATTTTTTTGCTCTCTCTCTCTCTCTCTCACTTCTCGCTCTCCCTCTGTCTGCTTACAGACAATGCAATGAATGTATTGCATGTGGGGAGTGTTAGCACTGGATGCTTTTGTAGGTATCTGCATAGGTCCATGTGATGGCCTCTGCACCAATTGTAAGCCAGCATTTGCTAACTGCATACAGCCAGTTGTGTACTGATTGCAGTTCTCACTGTGCTTTCAGGTCAGTGCTATAAAAGGGTATGTGGGATAGGCATTGCCCTTTCAGATTGTGAGGGCGGGGACCATGCTGGTATGCTTTGGACAGTGTTCTGTGAGTGTAAAGGTTAGTATCTCTCTCATGATTCAGGCTGCGTTGTATATTCACAATTCTCCATTCCTCTCTCATGTTCCCTGTAGCAAGTGTGTATGCACATTGACTCCTACAACTATATATAGATATATATTTATATATATATATATATATATATATATATATATATATATATATATATATATATATATATATATATACATATGCATACATATATATATATGTACTTTAACTGACCTTATTATCTACAAGCTGCTAACTAGCATGGCTGTTTCTGTTCACGCACTACTATTATGGAAATCCAGTAGTTTTGACAGTAATTTTAAATGACATGCTTTGTGTACTACACATCCTATATTCCCTTTACATTCATCCCTACTATTACATGTTATATTTATTTTAGCACAATGTTTTTGTATAAGAGTCATGGCTTAGTGGTAGGTAGTACAGACTAGTGTTTCCAAGGTCCTGGGTTTGGGACTGCCAGTGGGATTTTATTTTGCTTTTGAACTGAGTACAGGACCTGTCAATCAAAGTGACTAAGGCACTTTTAAGCAATTGTAACCGGGTTAGCGCTGGTTTGCACGGAGCTCATGCATGCGCACTGGCGTTTAGCTCCGTGCACACAAGCGCACACCCGCTTACAACCGCTTAACGGTGCTTACTCTGGCACACACCTGCGCTATTTTCTTTGAAAGAAAATAAAATGGGGTGACAGGAAAGTGGTGAAAAAGGGGTCACAAAGAGGGTAAGACAGTAGGGGAAACAAGCTTGGGATGTGCAGGAGGGATGTAGGTAAGGCCCATAGCTGCCCATTTCTTCATCAGCAACAGCTGTGCATATGTATGTAATTTGGTGTGACATTTGAAACCTTCCACCCCTGAGAGAGGTGTCAGGACAACAATAATACTTGTTGTACAGCCAATTGTAATTGATAGGTTCCATGTCCAGCAGACATGTGTGCGGAATGGGCAGCTATGTATGGGGCGTAATTTTTTTGTGGGTACAGAGTGCCCTTTTTTTTTTTTCAGGTGAGAGTGGTATGTCAGGTGAAGGAAGTCGGTACAGCTGGGGAGGTAGGTTGGGTAGGTAAACAGACAAGACAAACAAGACGCATACAGGGGCGGTGTATGACACGTGTGGGGGGGGTTTACACAATTGACGGGGACGGATGTTTGGATATCCAGAGCCCATGATCCCACAGATAGCAACAGTGGAACTGATATCCCCACCCATAGGCAGTTGCCACTGTTCCTTCACTGCCCAGGACAGGGCTGTGCTGGGGGCTGTGTAGGCGGGGCAACAGGCATGCCCATTAGTTGCGCCACCCGTGCCTCGAGCTGGTGTAGGGGCTCAAGAACAGAGTCCCGAATCTCCCTACGCACCACAGTCCGGACGCTACAGAGGGTGAGTGGTGGTTCTCCTCCAGCCACACTTGCAGGGGGGGGGGGGCGAGCCGCATCCCCTGCAGCGCTTCCACCCGCAGGTGGCACAGGGCCACCGGAGGAGGGTCCGGACTCGGCACTAGTGCCAGGTGCACTCGCCAGCTGAGGTGAGATAGGTGGGTCCGCTGGAACCCGCCTTCCCTGTCGTCCTATGTTTTGCATTATGTCATGACAGTTTGGGTTAGTGACATATAATACCATTCACAATTAGTTGTAACAGCATGCATTAGTATTCCCATTAACAAAACACCCAGATATTCACACCATTGAACAGCGTGCATAACACATGCATAATTTGAACAGAAATACACAGTCCAACAACATGCAGGGTTAATTGATGGCAACAGGCCATCAGGTGCAGATGTATGAACAGGGCAGATGCATCAATGGACATGCAAATATATATGACCCAACAGGACAAACGTCCAGGGGTGTTAATTGTGATTGCACATACCATTTTCACGTGGAATGGGTTATATGTGGTTATAGGGTGGGGTAAAGAAAGTAATATTAACACCTTCGAATAACAATACATATGCTGTACATTTCTAATAGCTACAGTTATATACACACTACTGTTCTAACTACAGTTTCCTATATGATAACTATTTCAACTTGGTGATAGGACTGTTACTGCAACATCAATATACATTTTAGTGTTCTTCATACACATTCATATCTAGCTTTGTTCAGCTACATCATCCTGCTACATTTGCTTTATATAGCTGTAGACAAGTGTGGATGTTTGGTATATCAGACAATCATCCTATCTGCATATTTCAGACTGAGAGCAACATATCCAGATTTTGGGATACACATTCCAGATGCAGCAACACTTTGAACAGATTTCGCTGTTTGGTTTTGAAACTTACATGCATTTCATTCTGTCTTGACTGCAGTATACTTTATTCAGGGGTTATTACTACTGTATTGCTGGATTCATGACACTTTCTCACACTCTCTCACTTGCTTTCATTTTACTAATCAGGATGGTACTTACTTCTAGGCTTTATTGACATGTTTTACCTGTAGTTATTACACTCCTTTCCAGCAGTCTCACTTCTGTCATGTTTCAGTATTTCCACAGGGATATATTTCACACATGTGATTTCATCATCTTCTGCAGCTATACTTTTCAGCCTGCTGCAGGTTGTGTACTATTTTCTTACAGGTAGGGCATTTTTATTTCAGAATATATGTCAGACAGTTTCATTTTTCGGTTTAACTTACAGGCTGAAACACACTTTTGTAATCAAGCAAGACTTGCAGACACTTTCACATTGTTACTTGCAGATTTTATTCCTTACTGACTACACTGCACTCTTTTGCTGACTGTCATACTTTTATATTTCTTTACAGTTACTGGTAGTGGATTACTGCCTGCCAGGTGGCGCAACCGCACCAGCCTATCGCCATAGGCTCTGCGGTTCGCAGAATGGACACCTGCAGCTGTAATATAAATGAAGTAATATTGGAATACACATCTCCATAATATCAGCTAGTTTAATTTCTTACATACATAATTAAATGTTACTTACTCAGTAGTGTGGCATTGGGTGTTTGCCGGGCCTCCTGGACCCAAAGGTTCAGTTGGTCCTGCTTGCGTCTCTTCAGGTCTGCATGGTGGTGACGGACCTGCTCACCAGTCCTTGGAATCCCTGTGGCACTGGTGAGATCATGAGCCAACCGGTCCCATGCCTCGGCCCTGTATGCTCCCCAGAGGACCTGGCCCTGCATGAGTTGGGCCTCATGATTATGGACTAGGAGCCAGACCATGTACCTGGACTCCTCAACACCCCACCTCTGTGCTCGGAAGCAACTACCCTCTCCTACTCCTGTCATTCTGCCTGCAGGTCAGTTCTACAATCGTTTATGTTGTGTATTCCCATCTATGGAGCTTATATAGTCCGTTTTTCCTGCACATATCTGTGATTGGCCATTTTGGAATTGTATCAACTTCAGTAAACCTGCATTGTCATGCTGTAGTTTGTATTCATTCCTATATATTAGCTATTATTGCATTTCTAGGTGCTGCTGTCATGGCTTAGTGGTTCTCTACCTTGACTATGGTGTATAGTGTCCTGGGTTCAAACCTGGCCACTGCTTTTTATTTTTCATGACTGTCTAGACATGCTGAGGGGTGTGTCTGTGTAAAGGCAGTTTTGATACGGCTTGCTCAACGTTGCCCGTCGGTTAGCTTGTTTGCACGGTGCGCAGCTCAGTGCAAACGGGGTACGCTGCTTTAAGCCTCATTTGGCTATCGGCATGCATATTACGCTCAGCTCAGTTAGGGGCACATAGATTTAGCGTGTTAGACCACTGCTCAGCTATGGGCACTCATTTTGCACCAGTTAAACCACTGCTCATCGACGGGCAGATGCACTCACTCTGTTAAACTGTAGCTCCACTATGAGCACATCTGGCATTTTTTATTCTTTTGTTACCTCACATGTCTTCAATATAAATGGGCTATTTCATTACATTTTACATAAATTGTGGTTTTATGTGTACATATTTGTCAGGGACTTGTTTCCTGCTTATTTTGAAAAAAAAACAATTGGTGTTGTGGGGGCTCAAACCATGAATGGCTGCTCTTCAGCCAACATCTCTACCGCTAGGCTATTGCTTCCTGGCTTACTTTGCATATTTATTTCTTATATGCTTTCCCACTGACTGCTAACTGTAGCTGCGCTATGGGCATGCCAGCAAAACGAAAGACTCACGGTTAAACATTTTTACAATTTAAAAAAATATATAAAACGTGTTTATTTATATGTTTTCTGTTCATAGTCTGTGGGGGCATGTGTTGTGTTCTGTTTATTCACATTTCTGTGGACTCTGTCGTGGGTGTTTACTTTGGGTACTTTTCCTCTTCTGGGGGCATGTCTGCTTACAGGGCTCGGCCTACGGACATGCCCCCTACTGTCTTACATGGACCGTGTTGGCCTTAAGTGTGGTTCAGCATGCTCTCATTAATATGCAGAGCATGCTGACATCACTCCGTTTAACTGCAGCCTCTGTGTATGAGTTATAACTCTTACACGGAGGCTTCGTGAATCCTGCCCCTTGTGTTTCAATTTATCTTATTAAATAGATATGCATCATAGGTACTTTATCCACTTCAGCTTCAAGCACAATTTTCATTACAAAGTTCTATATAGCCTTTTTTACTTTGCAGATCTGCTTCTAGTCTATAATAGTTCCACTTCTATGTTTTAATTTTTCTAATCATCTTTTTCCAATCTCTTATTTATGATTTAGCTTTGGTTTTCCAGTTTCTAGATATACCTTTTCTTAGTCACTAGTAACAGTAAAGATGTACTATTTTCACCAACTCAAAAAAATCTCTTCCAAGTACAAGAATTACAATATCATTGAATTAATTTTTGTAGTAAAACAACTGTGCAAATTTTCCAAAAATATATGCTCTCAAAATCCTCTTTTTAAACCATTAAATCTCCAACAAATAGAACTTATCTGTGGGAGATGTTTCTCAAGTCTCATGGGGCATAGAAACATTAATGCCAACATTCTAAATGTTCTTGATTTACTTGCATATCTAAGACTAAGATATATTTCCCTTCCGCTGATCATCTGTAAAAAGTTTAATCACTCTCTCCATGTTATTTTTCCATTCATACTCTGTCTTCTTAAATCAAATATAGCCTTATATGGTCTACATATTATTCACTTCCAGTCTTCCATTTCTATTTTGTCATCAATTCTAAAATCTACTGTTTTTGGTTTAAAAAATTACTACAGAACCTCTGCATATCTTTCTTGAACTCTAACATTAGATCTGTATATTCAAGTTGATCTGAGTTCAATAACCAAAAAAAGTCTAGCTGCATCCCATTTTATTAATTAATTAATTAATTAATTAATTAATTAATTAATTAATTAATTAATTCTATTTCATTACCAACATCTTGGTTCTTTGTTCTTTCCTCTACAAATTCTCATTACATTTTCTTATGCTTTCCAAGGTTTAGCTTCATTTAACATAAATACTTAATTAATACCTTTATGCATATGCAGTTGTACATAACACTCTTTATATTATTTTCCTAAATATACACAAATCATTATTACAATCAATGTATTAGCACAAGAAATCTGCACAAAGCTTAAAATGATTGGGGAGGGAACAATGTCCAAAGATAGGGCCAAATTTTAAATATTGCTCTTATAAACTAAGGAAGTTACTAGAGTAAGGATACTGTGTTAGCATGCATTTTCTGAAGGATATGAAGTCTGAAACTCAAATGCCTGTCATTATTTTGTGGCTTCAATCTTCAGTAATTTTTCCAGAAAACCAAACATTTTATGAGGAACATGCCAAAATATGAGGCACAAATCTGGACATTCTGCATAAATGTGGGCAGTAGAAAAGTATGACCCAAATGCACATGAGCGATGGTATCGTAACATTTTTTTGGAAACTGTACCTATAGGGTCTATGTCAAATGATCAACTTTTTGGAAACTTGAAAAAATATCAAAGAGACCACGTGATGCTTTCTCAGTCTTGAATTAGGAATATTTAGTGTATATACTCTTTTCATTTTAATATCAGCAATAGAAATTTTAGTCCATCAGTCCATCTGTCTTTAAAATCCTTCCCTGTACTGTGGTACTGCTTTAAACCTCAAGTTGTCTCTGCATGATCTATTTCTATGTTTATTCAGCTTCCATATTTTTTGTTCATATTTTGATTGGTGTTCCAGTGTTTCCTTTCATTTATGTTTAGCAGTTTGTACACCATGTTACTGATAGTTTTTTCTATCAACTGCCATTGCTATCTGCTTTTCCACCTCTGCTCCACGTCACTGCTTTCAGACTTCTTCATACCCCTCAACTTCTTATCACAAAAATCTGGAGAAAATCAAAAATAATGGAAGGACAAAGCCCCCAAAATAGGGAGAGATTTTAAATATTGGTCTCATAATTTTAGAAATTAGATTGAATAAAAGTTCTTATGTTACAATGCATTTTCTGAGGGAGATAAATTCTGAAACTCAAATGCCTGACATTATTTAGTGAATTCAGTCCTCAAAGATTTGCATAAAAATCCAGAAAACCACAAATTTTATGCTGAACAGACCAAAATATAAGGCAAATTTCTGGACATTCTGCGAAAGTCTGGACAGCTGAGAGGTATAATCTTCAGAATTCTCACACTTGCTCTCCCCTTTACTTTACATTGTCCCTCTTTTGTTGACCTTCTGGGCATCATAAAACACTGTGTAATCATTTTGGTTAACAATTTATAGACGTTTTCAAGCTTTTGCAGTTTTAAACTGTTCTGTACTCAGAACTCTGTTCTTATCTGCTTACATTGCAGTCACCATCTTAAAATGCATAGTTACTTTTGATATAACTTACAACTGAGTAATTACCACAGAAGCAGTGGCAAAGCCATATAAACTGTGACTTGAAAAGTGGCTTAAATATGAACAAAGTTTTTACTGTCCATTAAAAGTAGCAAGTAGTCAGTGTACAGAATTAGTTTTAATTCAGGTAGCTTAAGTGGGAGTTTGTTTATTACTAAAGCAAGCAAATGTAAGGATAGTCCCTGCAGTTCCAAAGCATACTGATATTGCACAATGGTGTTTCTGAAAGGTATAGTATAAGTTTCTCAACAAACAAAAAGTTTCTCAGCAAAACTGAAATGGATGAGCCCTTGTAAGTAAAATGGATGTTTCAGTCTTCAAAAGTTCTCGATCGTCTGCATTTTATCCATGCTTTTGAGGGTGATAAATATTGTTTGAGTCACTGCATAACTGTACAATTACTTTATTTAACTCCAAGTTGTAAATGCATTAAAAAGTTTCTTGTATGAATATAGTCTCTCTGTTGTCTATAAACTGAATTGCTGTCCTAACTTTGATAATGGTGAAGACTGGTCATTGTTCTAGGACAGATGGTATCACAGGTATAGCAAGGGAATATTGTCCTCTGGGCATCCCACCCATTTGGTATCCTCACTAAATGTTTAAAAGGTTGGACAGCTTGTGTGATCATTGTCATTTAGAAAAGAGCTTCCAAACTGTGTAACAATCTATTCTGCTTTTCTTAAGGTGGTTTAGAAAGACCACCTTAACAGGTTGTAAGCTGCATATTAAGTGGATGTGACAATTACTTTGCTGTTATAAGGAACATAATACAAAACCATCCCCAGTAAGGTAACTGGATAAACCAGAGCTTTTAGCATTACATTAGAGTTATTAATGGCCACTTGACAGTGTAAGTATCCCATGCCTATTGGTTGGTCTGACATGAGTTTACCAGTCTTTCATAAGATTGGATAATGAATGATGCAGTTTGTGGGTGCTAAGCTAATGCTTGGGATTAACTTTTAAATGGCAAATTTGATCTGTTTGTAATCTAATCCATAAGGGGATATAGTGCTGGAGAAGCAAATGAAGTTGTCCACTGACATTATTTTCGTAATTGTGCACATAGTATAATAAAGTCTGTGAATTTTAGCCCTCATTTCTCCTTTGGACTACACAATTTATGGTTTAATATATGACTCTTACAGACACACAGAAAGTCTGGAATTAGTTTGTTAATTTGTTTAATAAGTCATCTTTCAGTTTAGCCAGAGTGCTGTTACTTAAGAAGAATAAACTGGGGAAGATATTAATTTGAAAACCGAAGCTTGAATGAAAAGCTTGAAAATAAGTTTCAGTTGGAAATTTACAAACTACTTGATTGATCCTGTACTTTGAAAATGTTGACTGAAAAAAGGATTTAACATCTCACATATAGGTGATTTGTTTGTTTGTTTGTTTACCAGGGCAGTGCACTGATCACCATGTACCTTTTCAGAATCAGCTTAGGAGCGCTATCTAGTTAATTGACTTGATCAGGGTCAGACTGCCAATGGATGCTGAGGAAATCAAACCCTGGACCATTGGACAATAAGAAATAAGTCATTAATAGCACCTTCATATTCATCTTCTTTGACAAGTGCCAACTGCCATAAATTTCATACCCAGATGCTCAGATATTTCAAACTGGAGAAAGTGACTACAATATTTATATCATTTTATTTATTAGTTATTAAGCTGGTTTACCAGAATAGTGCTCTGATCACAATAGACCATGCTAAATCCCAGAAACATCAATGAGCAGATATTACAGAAATTACATATTTGAGAAACACAATGACAAATATATAGCAAGTACCACATCTACTTGTTGAAAATTTAGGCTTTGCTCAGTAAGGTCATGCTACTTACAATTGAAAGTGGAATCTGCTATGTATTTCTTTCTAAGTCAGGAATAAGAACAGAGCTAGAGGTGGTGGACATGAATGGAGTGCAAGTGAATAGAATGATTAGATTTTGTGACTTGCTTGAAAGTACTAATACTGGACTTGTTTTTGGAGGAATGATTTTAATTATGGCTTAAATTTTAGCTAGGAAGATAAGTTTTTTGAAGTGGATTAGGTGGGAATGATGATTGGTGCACTTTAGCTTAATTCCTGGGGGCTGTAGAGTGGTTGTGGTCTAGAAGAGGATTCCTAGATTGTGAGAAGAGGTTTTGGAGGTACAATTTGCTGTCAGAGGAGAGCATGCTTGAGGATAGGCTCACTTCTATCCAAGCTCTTCTATCAGTAGATTGTATCACTGCTTTACAGATAACCTTTTGGCTTTATTCAATGTGATGCAGTGTTGTTCTTGTGGGGGTTGCTAGCAATGAATACCATATTTTATTGATAATTCTTGAAATGCTGTCAAGTTCTTGTGGGAGGTGGCTGCTATTATGGAAAGTCCATACTCAAGTAGGGCTAAAAATACCTCTTTTACCTATATATCTTCAAGCTGGTCTGGATAGTTAAATGGACATTTTACTTAGTTGAGAAAAGTAAGGAGATAACTTTTTAAATAGTTTTATCTATGTAGACTTGGAAATTGAGGATTGGATCTAGCCAGATGCCAAAATATTTGAAGACAGAAGACATTTGGAGTGGAGTGCTTTTTACATCTTAGTTATCAAGGATTGCGATAATAAGTTTTTGGTACCAAACAAATGCAGTTGTTGCTTAATTGGAGAAGAGAAGACATTTATGATCTTTAGTCAAAATATTTGAAGACAGAAGAAATTTGGAGTGGAGTGCTTTTTACATCTTAGTTATCAAGGATTGCGATAATAAGTTTTTGGTACCAAACAAATGCAGTTGTTGCTTAATTGGAGAAGAAAAGACATTTATGATCTTTAGCCATTTGTTAAATATGCATAGATCATGCTGAAGTTGGTTCTGAATGACTGCATGGGAGGAGTGAGATCTACAAACTACTATATCATCAGTATTTAAATCAGGAGGGGAAGGTCAGAGAAGACTTTGTTTATGAAGATTGAGAAAAGTGGGAGAAGACAATATGGGTCATTGAGGAGACACCTTTAAGCAAAGGGGCCTTACCAGAGAGAGAGAGAGAGAGATGAACCTATTTTGGCATTACTAGATCTGCCAGTGAAGAGTCCTTAAACAATATACAAGAGTCAGGGCTTGTACCTAAGTAACCAAGATGTGAGGAAGAAATAAGTGCTATGCCATATCAAGTGCATTTGTGAGAAAGCCCTACTAAGATCACCTTTGTTCATGTTCAATAGGACATTATCAGTGAGTAACTGTTCAAAATACAGTCATGATGACATAGCCAGTTATGAAACTGTGCTGCTTCTGGCGAGGAGCTGCTATTTTTGAACATAGCCAAAAAGTTGAAGACAGATGATTTTAAAGTGTAAAAGAGTTTAAATAATGACAGGTATGTCCATAGACTACAATCAATATTTATTTATGCTGAGTTAACATTTGGGTACTGAGTTGCAATTACAAATAATGTTCAGTATCTGAGATGTAGATAGCAAATGATTTTCAAATCATAGAAAATATTGTCTAAAAAAGCTGTGATGAATGCCTTGACCCCTTTAAGCTTGACATATTTAATGAGTATCATGTGGAAAAGTGATTCATTAATTAAATAGATAAGGGGGAGGGGGTACCCTTGCTTATTTCCAGTGACAATGTCATTAGTAGAGGGCATTATTTTGCTAGTATATAAGTGTACTGAAAAGGCATTATAAAAAACAGTGCTACAATCAAATAATCATGTAAGGAGCTTAACTCCATGGGATAGATAGAGAAAGCATTGACTATGACTAAGGCAACCTATGTTCAATTAGTGGTATTGATATTTGTAAGTCTGGGGGGTGGGGGTGGAGATGGCACTTTGTTTTGAAAGAGTTGCAAATAAAATATCCTTTCTAGTTCTCTGGCTAATGTTGATACATTGGGTTTTTATGTTGATTGGGTCACCCAGCAGCAAGCTCCTGCACCATGACTGGATAATATGCCCATGGCTTAAGGTCTCATCCAACGAATAGCATTCCTTAAAGCACCTGTATCTCAGCTACGTCTTCAGTCCCTACCTGGGTCTAGAGCCTACAACCTTCAGATTCAAAGGCAGATATGCTACCTGCTATCTCCATCGCAATGACAGTCATCTCTGAGTGATTTGGAAGGAAAGTCTGTTTTTCTAGCCTCGTCATCCCAACAGAACTGATTTTATAAAAACACCCAATCAAATTTCTTTGTTAATGAACTCCAAAGGAATTTCCATAGCAGTCATCTTAAATTATACACTTACAATTCTCAGATGTTCATTTAGTCCTTGACAAGTTACTGGTGAAGAAACAAAAAATAAGATTATGAGTAAAATTAAAACAGTAAAGACAGATATCTTGCAGACATCATGAACACAAAGGATGATTATAGGTTATAATGTTTTTCATATTGCAAGATGGAGAGTATGAAGTGGGTCAAAATTATTGCACTAAGCCTAGTAGACATCTTTTTATATTCTATATCAAGCAAATTCATCAGATATGTTTAGTTCTGCCACTTAGTGAAGACACACATTGTCTCATTATGTATGTATTCAGTTCAGGATAATCCACATTCCTTTCCTTCAGCACTGTTTTCCCCATCTCTGTGTTTGTGCAGATTGCTGTGTGATTGTAAAGCCCCTGATGTTGA
>NC_056741.1:1755255764-1755275764 GCF_019279795.1 Protopterus annectens | reverse complement strand
CCCTTTCTGCAATAACAACAGTGGAAAACAGTTTCATATCTTTCTGCCTTTTTTTATAAACTTCTGTTTTACATAGGCAAGACTGATAGAACACTTAGAGAAAGAATAAAGGAACATCTGTATCAAATTAGCAAAGAGAATAAAACTAATGCCCTTGCAAAACATGTCATTGCCAGTGGTGCTGAGAATATTTTTAAGTTTTTGGTTATAGGGAGGGTATATGAGACATTAAGAGGAAGCGACATCAGGAATAGTACTGAGCAGTTTGAGTCTAAGTCGATCATTAGAATGACAGGTGATAGTGGGCATGTACTCAATTATGTGGTTCCTATAAAACCTAAGTTGAAATCTAGGAAGTTAAGACTTTGAATGTTTTTTTTTTTTTTTTTTTTTTGCTTTTGTATTATTGTATTTTTATGTTTATATATATATATATATATATATATATATATATATATATATATATATATATATATATATATATATATATTTGTTACATCTGTCTGCCTGGGATGACATGATCGACAAGCCACAATGCTTTGCCAGAGATGGCCTGCACCTGTCACCTATGGGATTCCGGATACTGGCTAAGGCTCTAGCCACCCCTGTAGTGCCTTTTTTAGGCAAGGTTCAAATGACAAATTCACCACCCTAACAGGTACAGGCAAGAAGAATCTGAGGGAATTACTACTCAATGCTAGAAGTCTAAACCTCAAAAATCACTCTCTCGAGGCACTCCTTAAAATGGAGAACATCAACATCTGTGCAGTGACAGAGACCTGGTTCAAGGCTCCAGAGAGTACCCCTGCATTACCAGGCTATAATTCATACCACATCTTTCAGCCACCTAACCTGGACCGAAACACTAAAAGCGGAGGCATGTCCATATTCATTAAGGATATCCACACCTCCAGGCTAGTTGCTCAGCATAATGCATCCGAGATTATCCAAGTGCAACTAACTCTGGGTAAGACCGCAATCCAAATTGTAGCTTGCTACAGATCCCCCACCATGTCCCAGGATTCCCACTCCTCATTTCTTAATACACTGGAAAATATTAGGGTACAACCTAACACCCTAATAATGGGCAATTTCAAATACCCTACCATTAACTGGGAAAACTACTCATGTACCAACTCTTGTGCTCAACGTTTTCTGGAATTCATAAATTCCAATGCCATGGATCAACTTATCCACACCCCCACCAGGGGCAGCAATACCCTAGACCTGGTTATTACCAAAATGGGCAACCGGTGCTCCACAGCAGAGGTCAATTCCTCGTTGGTCAGATCCGACCATAAGCTAATCACCCTAGACATCCACATCCCTCCCCCACCCCCCATTAGGGAAAACACAGTAAAAAAATTCTCCAAAGCCAACTTCACGCTTCTTAAGACAGAAGTGGCAAACTTCACGACACCCATGCTGACGGACAATAGAGGTATGACTGCTGAACCCTACACAAATGCACTTTATAAGCACTTACATGAGTGCATGGATCATGCAATCCCTAACAGAACCAAGATGCTAGCCTAAAAAAAAAGGAAGCCAATCTGGTAGTCCCCTGCCATAAACAAACTCTACAACAGAAGAAAGAAACTGTTGCAAAAAAAAGTAAAATCCCATGATTGGAGAAACTCCCTGGTCAGCTTCAGTAAGAAGCTGAGATCCCTCATAAAATCCTCCAAAGCTAGTTATGAAAACAAAATCATCACTGACTCTAAAGACAACCACAAAACATTCTATAGATATGTCAAGAATCTCAATGGCAACATTCAGATCTGCTCTGAGTTACAGCACAATGGCACTAAATATACAGAACCAACGGATATTGCCAACATCCTGGCAGATAGGTTCAGTGCTAACTTTACCCCTCTGTCATCCCCTAAATGGCCCATCTCTATACCAGAAGAATGCAAAGTTCCTGTAATCACGGCTGCACAGGTAAAAAACACACTATCCAAAGCCAAGAACATAGCATCCATGGGACCTGGCGACATTCCAGGCTATGTTCTACATGAACTACAGAACGAACTGGCACCCCACCAAAGTACCATGTTCAATCATAGCCTCCCCTCAGGCTATGTGCCCACTGAATGGCGCACAGTGACAGTTATCTCACTCCACAAAGGGGGAGCCACCACAGACCCCGGAAACTACCGTCCCATTAGCCTAATGAGCCTGGTCTGCAAGGCTATGGAGTGTATCATCATGGAACTTATAAACAATGACATTGGTAATCTCCAAACTCAGGACCCCACCCAGTTCAGGTTTGTAAAAGGCAGATCATGTCTCCTAAACCTGATAGACTTCTTTGAAGCAGTCACAAAAGCCGTAGACGAGGGTAAGGTGGTTCGCACAGCCTATCTAGATCTCGCCAAGGCTTTTGACACCATCCCCCACTCTGGAATTACAGATAAACTCACTAAACTAGGTATAAATCCCTATGTCACAAGATGGGTTGCCAACTGGCTCACTGACAGAACCCACACTGTGAAAGTAGCAGACTCCAAATCCAGCTTCAGACCAGTGACAAGTGGAGTAACACATGGTTCAGTCCTGGGTCCTCTCCTGTTTGGTATCTACTTCTCTGAAGTACAGGCCAACACAGAAGGTCTTTGGCTAATGAAGTTTGCAGATGACTGCAAACTAGGAGCCATAATCAAAACTCCAAAAGATGTGGACATCCTACAAAAGGGCCTTGCTGAGACAGATGTCTGGTGTCAAAGCCATGGCCTCAAGCTCAATGCCAAAAAGTGCATTGTCATTCCTTTTGGTAAAAACTCAGTATCCATGAGCTACCACATAGGTGGTAGTCTACTTAACACCGAAAGTGTGATAAGAGACCTTGGGACACAGGCGGACAGTAGTCTCTCCTTTGATAATCACATCGCCACAGTGGTCAGGAAATCCTTCTATGCGGCACACCTCATCACAAAAGGTTTCTCATCCAGAAAAAAAGAGGTCATTGTTCCCCTCTACTCGTCACTCATTAGACCCATTATAGAGTACAATGCCCCTTTTGGTATGTACCTCACAAGACATCTACAACAACTGGAAAGGCCACAGAAATACCTCACAAAGAGGATTACCAGCCTCAAAGAGATGCCCTATGCAGACCGTCTCAAAAAACTGCAGCTTTACTCCATTGCATATTGCCTACTCAGAGGTGATCTCTGCCTAACACACAAAGCTATGTCAAACCCAGAGCTTTTAGACATGCTCCACTTAAAGAAATCCCAATCCCTATGAGCTACATGCTCTAGGGACCTAAACCTCGTCACCACAATAAACAGAACATGCTGGAGGGATAGATTCCTGTCCCGGAGACTTCACATACTCTGGAACAAGCTACCTATCTATATCAAACAAAGCTCCTCATTAGCACACTTCAAGAAAAATCTTGATGATTGGATGGGAGATAGGAAATTCATACCCAGGGATCACTTCTGTGGCTCTGCTCAACAGTGGCACAGGAAAATAATTTTCTTGGGTGGCAAAAGCCAGGGTACCTTTGGCTAGGCTTATATAGGCCCTAGGGCCAATAGCCTAGTACCCACCTATGAACATATGCATTTTTATAAATGTATTATAATTTCTGTACTTAGGTTTTATGCATATACTGTTATGAGACTGTTGGTGTAAATAATTTGAGTGCCTTGATGTCACATGATTAACCAAGGGAGGCAGTATATGGTATTTAAACTGAGTTTTTTAGTTTGATAGACATTTTTTAAGCACAATTGGAAGTGTTCAGAGTCAGCAAAATGGCTATAACTGTTGGCAGTGGAGGACACGGGCAAGCTATGGATGAAAGTAACTTAAACTCTTGTCATTTGTTCAGCTGAAATAGTCTGACTATACAAGACTAGTGTGTATTTGTGTGAAATATGATGGAAAATGTATTCCGATTACTCTTTCTGTAAACCAAAGTTTAAACTGTCCTCAATTTTTTCAGAAAGTCTCTTTTTTTGCCTTATTAAAACTTTGTGTTTTTCTGTCAAATCATTGAGTACTGCAATCACTAAAGAAGGACAAACATTTCAAGTTCAGACTTCATATCCTTCAGAAATTGTCTGATAATGCAAAAATATTATTCAAGCAACTTTCTAATAATGTAAGAGTAACATATCTGTATCTAATGTTGGTTCTTTATCCTTCCTTAATTTTGGGCATGGTCCTTAACTCTTATGTTAAAAAATTAAGAAGCATTTTTTTTTATCACAATCAGATGAGGTGTACATAGCAAAGTGGCTATGAGTCTAGGGTAGAGGAACAGGATGTCTGTGAATGACAGTAACCTATCCTCTTGTTGTGTACTCTATGATCTCTGTCTTTACAAGACTAATGTTCGTTTGTGTAAAATAAGTTCATTTACTTAACTGTGGTGACTACATATGTGAAACAGATTTGAAATACTTTGATGTGTCTATAATTATTTATTTATTTCTTCCACATTCAGAAATCTGCAGTATACACAGTCATCAACGGGAATGTCTGTAGATGAGAATGACTAACCCTGCTGTCACACTCTAGTTTAACTGTCATTAGTCTGGCTTTGCAGGACTAGTGTGAAATTGTGTAAAATAAGTTTGGTTCCTTACTGTAGGCATTTTTTTAAATCACAGTCATACATTTGAGGTATACACAATTAAGTGGCTTTACTTGGTAGGTATGGGCAAGACTCTAATGGCAGCAGTTCAACTGTTTTTTTTCATGACTGAAATGTTCTAAATGGGTAATTTTGTTATTGTTAGTAATTTTTGTTTCCCTTCTTGTTGACAATGTCCAAATGTACTCAAGTTTAAAACAAGCACTCTAAACATTTGTTTTATTAAACAACAAACATGCTTTTAAACAATCAGGAAGGTGAATCAAAAGAGCATGTGCATTTATGCATGAACCAAAAAAGTATATCTGCGGAGGGAAGTGCATGGTTTGAAAACTGCCCAGAGCCCAAGGTACACATAATTTACCTTTGCTTATTGGGAATTTTATAATAATACCACATCACATCCAGGATAACTAAATTTATATGGGTAAAAAAGAATAGCATGGTAAAAAGTGAGAACAGACAATACATTTAGGGTTCAAGGTATTGTTCTGCACTAACCAGAGTGTGCTAGACAGACCATACAGGGCTACTACTGCAATTTGTATCTCTCCACTATCTGCCAGAGTGATTCCCTTGATTCTTTGGCAGTCATCTCTAATAGTAAGACTGTCCACTATGCCATATATTAATTGAGAAAATGAAAAATAAATCATATTTTGGAATTGGCTTTGTTGAAAATGTTATAAACCTTGGGATGGTGTGTTGCCCCAAACATAAATAGTTTGAAATCCAAAATAAAAGATCTAGTGAAATTAGCATGGCATAATAATGTGAAGTTTGCATGCAAAATGAATACAACTAGTATAAATCAAAAAACTTTCTTCATTGCTAAAATACCTTTTAAAAGCATTTTCACTATGTGCTATGAGCAACACTAGCTTTGTGATTGGATACCATATTATCTCATGTCAGTAACTTCTGTTTCTTGGTGACTACTCAAATTTTACACTAGAGATCACCATGAAATAGGTCCTGTCCTACTGTCTAGGAGACAATATACCAGTTGGTAATGGTTGTTGAGCAGATATTCTCTATGTTGTATAATTATGTAATAGTATGTTACTTTTTGCGATCTGGTGCTTTTTATTCAACTGAATTGATCAGTAATTAGTCAACTTTTACTTATTCAAAAAGCCCAAAGCAGATGGTGAGACAATAAAGCCCAAGGAATGATCGTTTTAAAATCACAATTTATTACACATAAATGCTTAACAACCATACGTTTTCATTTATAATCACTTCATCAGATGTGGGTCAAACTACAAATCCATTCCATTTATAGCCTTCCTATTTCAAATCGACCAATGACAAACATACTTTAGTGAGACTCAATTAAATAAATACATACATATATCCTTTCCTTAATAAAATGCAGATTATTCACCTGGAACCTACAATAAAACCATTTTTTTATTAAAATATTTATAACAAATTCATAAAATATCTATAATAAATTAAAACATTTAATAATGACTATAAACATGTTAAAAAAAGTTGCGTTAAAAAAATACATTAATATAGCATTGGTTCATTTTAACCACAAGATGGAACCAATGCTATATTAATGTATTTTTTAACACCTACACCTTTAGGGCATAACCTATAAAGGACAAAATGATTGACTTCAACAATTGGCTAAGTTTCTGGTGTCATTATAAGAGGATCCAGTATCTGTCTGCTCGGGAAGACATGGTCGACAGACCATGATGCTTTGCCAGAGATGGCCTGCACCTGTCGCCCTTGGGATTCTTTATACTGGCTAAGGCTCTTGCCACCCCCATAGTGCCTTTTTTAGGCAAGGTTCAAATGATAAATTCACCACCGTATCAGGAATAGGCAAGCAAAAACTGAGGGTAATGCTGCTCTAAATCTCAAAATGCACTCATTCAGCACCCCTGCATTACCAGGCTATAATGCATACCACACTTTTTGGCCATCTAACCTGGACCAGAACACCAAAGGTGGAGGTGTGTCCATATTCATTAAGGATATCTACACCTCCAGGCTAGCTGCACAGCATAATGCATCCGAGGTTATCCAAGTGCAACTAACTCTGGGCAAAACTGCAATCCAAATTGTAGTTTGCTACAGATCCCCCACCATGCCCTAGGAGTCCCATTCCTCTTTTCTTGATATACTGGAAAATATTAGGGTTCAACCAAGCACCCTAATAATGGATGATTTCAACTACCTCACCATTAGTAGAGAAAACTACTCATGTACCAACTCCTTCACTCAACTCTTTCAGGAATTCATAAATTCCAATGCCATGAATCAACTTATCCACACCCCCATCAGGGGCAACAATATCCTAGACCTAGTCATTACCAACATGAGTGACTGTTGTTCCACACCTGAAATTAATTCCTTGTTGGTTAGATCCAACCATAAGCTAATCACCCTAGATATCCGCATCCCACCCCCCACCCACCATTAAGGAAACCACAATAAAAATTCCTCCAAAACCAACTTCATGCTTCTAAAGACAGAAGTGGCGAACTCCGTGACACCCATGCAGATGGACAATACAGTTACGACTGCTGAATCCTACACAAATGCACTCTATAAGCATGTACATGAGTGCATGGATCGTGCTATCCCAAATAGAACCAAAACACTATCCTCCAAAAAAAGGAAGCCAATGTGGTGGTCCCCTGCCATAAACAAACTCTACAACAGAAGGAAGAAATTGTTGCAAAAGAGAGTAAAATCCCATGAGTGGAGGAGCTCCCTGGTCAGACTCATTTAGAAGCTGAGATCCCTTATAACATACTCCAAAGCTAGCTACGAAAATAAAATCACCACTAATTCTAAGGGCAACCACAAATCATTCTATAGCTATGTAAAGAATCTCAATGGCAACACCCAGATCTGCTCTGAGTTACAGCACAACGGCACAAAAATTACAGAACCAACTGATATTGCCAACATCCTGGCAAATAGGTTCAGTGCTAACTTTACCCCCCTCTCACCCCCTAAAGGACCCATATCTATACAGGAAGAATGCAGAGTCCCTGTAATCACATCTATGCAGGTAAAAGCTGCACTCTCTAAAACCAAAAACACAGCATCCATGGGACTGGACAACATCCCAGACTGTATTTTACATGAACTTCAGAATGAACTGGCTCCCCACCTAAGCACCATGTTCAGTCATAGTTCTCATGTCAGGCTTTGTGCCCACTGAATGGGGCACAGCAACTGTTATCCCACTCCGCAAAGGGGAAGCCACCACTGATCCTGGGAACTATCACCCTATTAGCCTGATGAGCCTGGTCTGCAAGGCCATGGAACGTATCATCATGGAACTCATAAATAAAGACATTGGTAACCTCTAAACTCTGGACTCCACCCAGTTTGGGTTTGTGAAAGGCATATCATGCCTTCTGAACCTGATCGACTTCTTTGAGACAGTCACCAAATACATAGATGAGGTTAAGGTGGTTCACACAGCCTATCTTGACCTCACCAAGGCTTTCAACACCATCCCCCATTCTGGAATTATAGCTAAACTCACTAAACTAGGCATAAATCCCTATGGCACAAGACGGGTTGCAAACTGGCTCACTGACAGAACCCACACTGTAAATGTTGCAGACTCCAAATCTGACTTCAAACCAGTTACAAGTGGAGTACCAGAGAGTTCAATCCTGGGACCTCTCCTGTTTGGTATCTACTTCTCTGAAGTACAGACTAACACAGAAGGCCTCTGGCTAATGACGTTCGCAGCTGACTGCAAACTAGGAGCCATAGCTGAGTCCCCAAATGATGTTGACATCCTACAGAAGGGCCTCACTGAGACAGATGACTGGTGTCAGAGGCATGGCCTCAAGCTCAATGCCAAAAAGTGCATCGTCATCCTCCTTGGTAAAAACACTGTACCCATGAACTACTATATAAACAGCAGTCTACTCTACAGAGTGTGATAAGAGACCTTGGGACACAGGTGGACAGTAGTCTCTACTTTGATAATCACATTGCCACAGTAGTCAGGAAATCCTTCTATGTGGCACACCTCATCAGAAAAGGGTTCTCATCCAGGAAAAAAGAGGTCATTATTCCTTTCCACTCGGCACTCATTAGACCCATTATAGAGTACAACACCCCTTTTGGAATGTACCTCACAAGACATCTGCAGCAGCTGGAAAGGCCATAGAAGTACCTCTGAAAAAGGATTACTGGCCTCAAACAAATGTCCTACACTGACCGTCTCAAAAATCTCCAGCTTTACTCTGTAGCATATTGCCTACTCTGAGGAGATCTCTGCCTAACATATAAAGCTATGTTAAACCCAGAGCTGTTGGACATGCTACACCTTAAGAAATCCCAATCCCTCCGAGCTACACTCTCTAGAGACCTAAACCTTGTCACCACAATAAAAAGGACATGCTGGAGGGATAGATCCCTGTCTCAGAGACTTTCTATACTCTGGAAAAAGCTACCTATCTATGTCAAGCAAAGTTCCTCATTAGCACTCTTCAAGAAGAATCTTGATGAGTGGATGGGAAATAGGAAATACACCCCAGGGATCACTTCTGTGGCTCTGCTTGACAGGGGCACAGGAAATTAACTTTCTTTGGTGGCGTAAGCCAGGGAACCTTGTTGGCTAGGCTTACTTAGGCCCTTGGGCCAATAGCCTAGTACCTACCTATGAACCTATGAACCTATTTAATTTCAAATATTTTTCTAAAGTTTACTGGACAGAGGTTAACCCTCTGTTTTCCACTTTCCACTGTTAAAATATATACATTTAAACAGTTACAATAGTGCATGTACATTTCTGTTCTCTTCCAGTAGGGCACACTGTGGATAAATCTTAAACACAGCACTTTACAAATACCTTTTCAACACAAGCATCTGTACAGAATAGTTTGATATACACATGACATACAGTTCTAATACATTTGTAACATAAGCATCTTGTATAAATAATTTTGATATTCACCAATGACATATAATTATTTACAAAATTCCAGCTAGCTGTGCTGGCAGTATCTCCTTTTGTCACACGTCTTCCACCCTTCGAAGACTCTAGCTAGTTTTTCAAGTGATCACTGAGAAATGTTTCTTAAGAGGGATGAGCCTATCTGGATATACATTACTGCGTTCCCTGTCTTGAGAGCCCATTCTGCATTGACATTGTTATCCCCACTGCGGTGCTGCACTGTCATATCATATGCCTGCAACCCTAGACTCCACCTTAGTAACTTGGAATTCTGCTGGCTGGCTCCATGCAGCCATAGATACTCCTCACACTCCTCCAGACTCCTAAAGCAAATATTTAACATCAGTGCCTCCCTACTATGGTAAGGTTTCATCATGTTAACATGGTACAGTCTGTGCCCCTGCCTCCTGTCTAGCAGTTCTACCATGTAGTTAACATCACTGACCTTCCTTACCACTTTGAAAGGTCCCTCCCAAGCTGCCTTCAGTTTGTTGTGTCTGACAGGAATGAGAATCATAACCTGTTGCCTCACAGCACTCTCTAGCTTGAGCATTCCTGTCATACAGACCTTTTTCTGCTGTTGGACTCCTGCCAGGTTCTCCTGGGCTAAGCCCATGAGTTCCCGGAGCCTTGACCTGAGGTTTCAGACATATGACACAACAGACTCCTTGCAGGATTCACACTCACCATCCCACTCATTGTAAATCGAATCTAGAGGTCCCCTCATCCTATGCCCATACAACAACTCAAAAGGTGAAAAACCTGTGGATTTCTGGGGCACCTCTTTGTAAACAAACAATGGATGGGGCAAATATTTGTCCCACTCACTCTTAAACTGCTCTACAAATGCCAGTAGCATGGTCTTTAGTGCAGAGTTTAACCTCTCCACAAGACTATTAGTCTGACATGAAATTAGCACCTCTGTCAGTATTTCTTTTGGGAGCCTACCCTGTTGAAAATCTCTAACAAAGCATTTGCCACCTTTTCTGCCTCAATGGAGGACAGAGCCACTGCCTCAGGGTATCTGATAGCATAATCTACCAACACTAGGATATACTTCTTCCTTGCAGAACTTGGGGTATTCAGAGACCCCACAATATCCATAGCTAACCCCTGAAATGGCTCCTCAATCAGAGGCAAAGGCATCAAAGGAGATTTCCCCTTGTTTTCTACCTTGCCTATTTTTTGGCACTGTTCACAGGTCCTGCAGAACCCTGTTACATCCCTGGAAATCCCAGGGCAATAATAGTTCTGCATAATATGTCTTTTGGCATGCTTTATGCCCATATGACCTGCAGATGGTAGGGTCTGGGCACTACCAACTGTTGTATTACCTCACCCTCTAGCCCTCCCTCAGGGGTCCGCTCTGTATACAGCAACCCTTTGTTCCAGTATACAGATTCCCCTTTTCCTTGAGAATCAGCCACTTCCTTGGCTACCTCCCTCAAGCCTTGTAATGTAGGGTCTGTGAGCTGAGCCTGTCTCAACTCTCTCTTTGTAACCCTTCTCAGCTCCCCTTCCACAGGAAGTCTGGTATCCTCTGACAGTGATGCCTCACTGTCAGCCTAGGTTCTACTACTCACCTCTGCCCTTGCTGTCACTCTGTCCAAGGAAACATCAGTACCCACAAGCAGCTGAGGCTCACATTCAGTTTTACTGCTACAGGATAGCTCCCTCCATGAAGTAGCCACATCACCAGTCCTGGCTTCAAGTGTGTGGCCCGTCTGTGTCCCCCCAGGCTACCAGACTCACATGCCTGTTTCCAAGCCTGACTGTGTGTCACTCTATGCACACAAAGTACTGCATTATCAAAGTCATTCTCTAACAGGACTTCTGCAGGGATATCCTCAAATGTACCTAGTTTCTTGCTTCCTTTTTCACCTTCCCAGTCAAGGTGAACCCTAGCCAAAGGTATTTGGAATGTGGTTCCTCCTAAAGCTCTGACTGGAATAGATTCCCCAAGCAAGTAGTGTTCCTCTTTAACCACTACAGGCTTCACAATGGTTAGGTCAGAGGCTGTGTCTCTCGTAGCAGTGGCCTATTTCCCATCTACTAAGATATGATATAACCTCTGGTATTAACTTGCTACCCTTGTTGCCTCCAGACAACTTACCACTGGCATTATGTCATTCCCACTTTCTTGCTCCCCAAACTTTTTTTCCTCACCTTGTTAATATGGGTATCTATATGCTACATGGCCGTACTGGTTACATTTGAAACATTTAACCCTTGATCCTGGCTGTGTACCTGAACTAGTGGCTTCACCTGTTACTGATGGACTCTGCTGGGGTGGTTTAGGCTACCCTTCATGGGTCCCCTTAGACCCATGTGCAGCACTGGGTATCCCTTTCTTGTGCTGTGATGTCCTGCTTGCTAGGTATAGGTTTCCTTTTCCCCCAACTCATCTGTGGTGTTACATTATCTATCTGCCAACCAGATTCTCATGTCCTCAGGCAAAGTGCTAAGGGCTCATTCCCTCACCAAAAGGTCTGAAAATGTTTCAATAGTGGTGACCTGACACCCACTCACCCACCTATGAAAATAAGTGCTTAACTCAGCAATATAATCACACATATTTTCATCTACCTGCATCTTTGCTCACACAACTTTTTTTCTGTAAGCTTCAGGTGTTAACTTATAGCATTCCAATAAACAATTTTAACTGTATTATAATTTAAGCAATTGGTATCAGACAATTTAGAAACAGTAGTTACAGCTTTACCATGAAGTAAGTGGGTCAGGAACTGTACCCATATCCTTTGGTCAACATTATACTGTTTACATACCCTTTCAAACATATGAATAACCCTATCAAAATGTTCACCCTCTGTAAATTGTGAAAGAAATTTATTGACCTTTATTGCTTCTGAGGGTTACTCCCTTCCCATTATCTCCATAATCCTGGTGAAGAGTCAGCCTTTCCCTTTCATGTTGCCTCTACCTCTCACGTTCTTCAGCTTGCAGATGTCTCAGTCTCTCTGCTGACTCTAATTACATTTGTTTCTCCTTTTCTTCTGCCATCAAATGCTGCAGTTTCTCTTCTGATTCAAGTTCCAACTGTTTGGCCTCCAGTTCAAGTCTCTTTAACTCCAGATGGAATTTTAAGTCCTCTAAGGCAAAGTTGAACTGTTCATTTTCTGAGAGTTGTACATCCCCAAGTCCAGTCTAGCTGTCCTCTTGGTTACTGTTCTGTAATGCAGCTGTGGTTAAGGATTCAATCATTTCTACTTTAGTCTGGTTGGCATGCCCCAGTCCATTATCTTGGCACATCCCAGCCAAATGGTTCCTTTTCAGCTTGCCATAATCCTCCACTGACATCCTTGTCTGCTCTCCCTGACTAAGTAACAAAAAACAAATAAAACTATTGTGATATGAAACTCCAAATGTCTACCATGTGGCTGCTTGAGAGAACAGACACCATTTTTAGTGACCACTGTTTATAAGCTACAGGAGTTCAATATCCACACTACTGAATCACAGTATGTGATGTGGTGATCCCACCACTGTCAACAAAATGTGATGTGGATAGCCCACTACTGTCCACTAAATGTGATGACCCTGCACTAGACAATTAATCAAGGAGCATCAATCTTCACCACTGGCAACACTGGGGACATTCACTGAGAGGATAACAGGTACACACACGGTATCTCCAGATGCAGATCTCTGCATCAAGTGCAATTTCCCTTAAGAGCATACAGAGACCAAAGTCAGTGGGTTGGTTTCTCACTTTTCTCCAGATCCCCAGTAAGAGTCCCCACTGGCACAGCTGTAGAGTTGAGATCACAACTGACTAACCAAGGCAAGACCTCCAAGACCCTCTCTGTCCAACCAGTGCTTTGTGTCCCTGCCCAAGTAGCTGACACACGCACTCTTTGTGGATTGATTTACACACATACACACATACACACGCACATACACACACACATACACACACACACACACACACACACACACACACACACACACACACACACACACACACACACACACACACACACACACACACACACACACACACACACACACACACACACACACACACACACACACCCACACACACCTGGGAAAGGCTGGTACATCTTTACTAGATATGCCCCCTTCTGCCCAAACTATAAGGTAGTTTCCATTGCCACCAGTCACTCCTTATCAGCTACTTTAAGGGTCTTAACAAAGGGTGTCCAATCTTACTGTGTAATATTAATACCAATACAAATGGTAGTTTGACAAAGGCTATTGGGAGAGGCGCACACAGTGTCACCAAATAAATGTGCAAGCACTCTCAAAACTTAAATATTTCTACACAGATCAGCCACAATGAAATATTTAAATATATTTAATAATAAATAATAAAAGAACAAGACAATACTAAGTATATATTCACAGTGATATCAGAGTTCAAAACCACAGGAAATATTTCAAATAACATTGCAGTACAGGCTCACACAAATAAAGAAAAACATTTAAGCTAAACTTCACTATATTCCTGACTGTATCTAAGAGAATTATACTATTCCCTAGTAACTTACTATTAGATCAAGGCAGAAGTTGTGGTAAATAGTTCTTGTCAGGTCCAAGAGTGAATACAGAATGATCTGTCACACTAAGAGACTTCTCAAAATAATATCTAAAATATTACTGCTGAGATAGCTTGCAGAATTACATCATTTATAGTCATCTGACTTCTAGTTGTTATGCAACCCCCATTGCTGAAGATTGCAGTATTTAACATCTTCCTGTAAAAACACTTATACAAGGGCTTTGGCTCAGATCTTTGGCAGATGCTGGAAGTCATAAAACAATTGCATTTCTTCATACTTCTAAAGTAGCAATTAATTCACTGCAAAAGCAATACAAAAAGCTTCCGAGTGCAGATCTTGTGTCTCTAGGTGCACTGAAAACTTGAGAGATAGCCTCTTTATGGTGTAACCTTTATGGTATAGCCTATAAAGTGATTTAATTTCAAATATTTTTCTAAAGTTTACTGGACTGAGGTTAACCCTCTGTATTCCAGTTTCCACTCTTAAAATATATACAATTCAACAGTTACAATAGTGCATGTGCATTTTTGTTCTCTTCCAGTAGTGCACACTGTGGATACATCTTAATCACAGCACTTTGGAAATACATTTTCAGCACAAACATCTGTACAGAGCAGTTTGATATACACATGACATACAATTCTAATACATTTGTAACACAACAGTTCTAATACATTTGTAACACAAGTATCTTGTTTAAATTATTTTGATATTCACCAATATAATATAATTATTTACAAAATTCCAGCTTATTGCGCTGGCAGTATCTCATTTTATCACATTCACACCGTTTTTTTTTTTTTTTTATTTCATATTTATTTATACTTTGGTAAACAGGAAAATGAACTGGTCTCAGGACCCTTTTCAGACACAGCTTGGGCTACATTGGCAAAGATAATAACAAGTAACAAATGCACTTAGCAATACAAAGACAAAAAATACTGACAAATACATTGACAGTGATTGCATGTGCAACACATATCCAATGTGTGACAGTGAGTAAGTAAAACATTAAGCAGCATTTACTAGAATGTATACATTAATAATGCTTCTTTACTATGCTAAGTTCATTATAAATAATGGATTGTATGCACCCATATTGTATATATCTATATATATATATATATATATCTATATATATATATATATATATATATATATATATATATATTTAGTGTCAGATTCAATAAAACCTACACTAAGTGTACACTAAGTGAACACAATATGTATTCAAGAACACATTTGTTATGCTTTCTAGTTACACAGAAATATTACACTAAGTGTACATGTAGTCTACACTTTGTGGTAACATTTTGAATCCCTGCCAATATTTAAAGCTGCAAAAATACCAACAGGAAAACTAAAATTAGGAGGAAAAATGAGTGAGCTATGTCTATGCTGCCTGTTCACTCAGACATAGACTGTACACTTAGCGTAGCGTAGGTGTTATTGAATCCCGGGATTAAATCCCGGGGATAGTATATATATATATATATATATATATATATATATATATATATATATATATATATATATAGATAGATGTGTGTGTGTGTGTGTGTGTGTGTGTGTGTGTGTGTGTGTGTGTGTGTGTGTGTGTGTGTGTGTGTGTGTGTGTGTGTGTGTGTGTGTGTGTCTGTGTGTAACAAAGAACTAGATTACATGTCTGTGTGTGTACTTCATGTCCATTAAAGAAAAACAAATCAAAATTGAAATTTTGTGTAACTGTATATGTGTTTCTATGGGTCTACTTTATAACATCGAAAATATGACTGAAAGTTCACAATACTGACTTTTATAGCACTGAAAGTTTATAATGCCAAATTTTCTAGTGCTGAAATTGAAGTTGCTAATGTGCAGAATACTTACTACTTCCTAAGTAAGTAAAAAACACCGGTGAATGCTTCATGCAATGTGTGAATCAATGTTATAAATGTTTACTTTAGTGTAAGGTCAGAAGAAGGCAACAAGTTCTGTTCTTTGATGTATACATTTACCTTCTGGTAAGAATTGTTTAGAATCCTTTAGTTTAGTTTAGAATCCTGCTCTGGTGGAGGAAGGTCAACATACCAATATTGTATTAGAACAGTGCCACCCCAGTCGGTCAGTGTATGAGTGGACATATCCTGTGTGACTGATGTTCTCCTCCAGCTGAGTGGAACAGGAAATTTGCTAATTTCTGCATTGCAGTGCAATCTTGCAGTTGGTATATTTAATTACAGGGAGTGTGGGGGGCACAGCTCCCCATGGGGGGTGCAGGGGGGGCACAACCCCCCTGCAAAAAATAAAAGCAAAACAAAAAAAAAATGAATAAGTTTTATAACTAACCTGAGGAATCTTCAATGAATATTCATGTGGGTGGTGAAGATATCTTCATGAATATTCATTGGGAATTCTTATAAATCCATGAATATTGGTTGGTACACAGAGTTTAGGCAAGAGTTGATACTGTGCTTATGGTGAGTTTATGTTTTAATACATAACTAACGTAATGTCTGCACATTTTGGTATTATATACATCATTTTTTGTTTTAGTTTTCAGGATTAAAAAAGTTGGTATTGTGAACTTTCGGTCATATGAGTTTTCCACGTTCTTGTCTTGGTATTATGGGATTTGGGATTTTAGGTTTTCGATGTTGTGAAGTCTATCCATATCTACACATATAAACACATACACGCAGACATGCACACACACACACACACACACACACACACACACACACACACACACACACACACACACACACACACACACAGATATATGAGTCCATCAAAAGGTTTTTAAGTGAACATTAAGCATCAAACATGCTTTTTTCTTATAGGCTGATCATCATAAATCCATTCATTGAATACTCATAGATGACTATCTTCACTGCAGATAGCAAACCTGTCCTTTCCTCACTGTAGTGCGATCTGAGAGTTGGTATATATAATTAGCGGGGCTGTTTCATACACAGACAGCCTCAGTACATAGGCCAGCAATTAATCCTGTTTTTACTTCTTAAAATATTTCCTTGCATTGGAATCAAAGAAAGGCAAAGCCCAGCTATTCTGGTGTGTGTGTGTGTGTGTGTGTGTGTGTGTGTGTGTGTGTGTGTGTGTGTGTGTGTGTGTGTGTGTGTATGTATATATACATACCAAAATAAATAAATAATATATATATATATATATATATATATATATATATATATATATATATATATATATACATCTTAGATGTCTAATTGTAATAAAGAAAAAAATGACAATAAAATAAAATAAGACTGGCCACAATGTATTTTCAGCTCTGCTTCAAAAACATGCAGATGCTGGCCATCAACAGCAAAGTGCCCCCATCTTCCCCTGGGTATCAGCTGACTGACAGGTTTACTGCCCTTTTTACAAGTTGCCAATGTGAAATTAGTGTACATTATTAAATGGTGATTGAGGTTGTCTGGTAACATAACAGATTTAAAATGTAATCAGCGTTTGGAAAAAAAAACATTAAGGAGTACTGAATTTATAAGAGCTTATATAGTAGCAGATTTAAAATGTAATGGGTGCTTAGAAAAAGTAGTAAGAAGAGCTGAATGTAAATGTACTTACATTAGCTTGTGCAGATACAATAAGGTGACACAAGCCATATACACATTTTTAAGACATATTAGGTTTGATTATTTCATTCCATTTTATATTAAGCTCAACCACAATAATGTCTTAGTCTGGATAATATAATTAGTGTGCTCTAATTCATTGTTAGGAAGGGTTTCCAACAGATCAAGATGGGGGATAATAAAATTACTTTAAGATGCCTGGAGCCTTTGAATTTTAGTGACATTGATATATATCTCCCTGCTTTAAACAAGGGGCTAACTGGGAGATCAGAAGGTAATGAGATTTCTTTACTGATTAAGATGTGTATATTATCTGCATGCTTGCTTGTCATTATATTGGTAGTATACTCAGAAGTGAGTTGCTCATAATTGCATATAAGTAGTTTATGATGTGTCAGTTATAATAAAGATATCAAGTTAACATGCATCTATACTTTATACTAAGACATATGGTTTCTGTTACTGCCAGTACTTATCTAAAGAAGATAAAGCCTCTAAAGAAGATAAAGTCATCTGTCAGTTTATCATGCAAGATCAGACTGGTACTGCACTTAGTGGGAATGAGGAAGGCCCTATGTTAGGATAAATGTCAGCTTTAGCTTTCATTAAGCTGCAGAATACGTATACTTGTTAATTGTATTAGGAAATGAGGCTTGCAAAGTGGTTACTTTAATGCGAACTTTGAGGCTTTTTTTTATGAAGGACAGTACATGGTACAGACTGGGAAAAGTCAGAGAAGATGGGAAGGCTGTCCTTATAGTTGAAACGAGCAAGAAAAATGAGTTAGACAGGTGTGGAGTTGCATAGATATGCTCTGAAGTGTGTCAGTATCTCATCCAAATCCATTAATATATTTAACTTACTGCCAAAAAGTAGAAATCTCTCCTTCCCCAAGAATATTATGGCAAATGTGGCACAGGGATCTATTCGTTTTACCGTTATCATTGTCAGTGTGTGTGTAAATGATGTGTATGAAAATAATACAGCTTATTCATACTAAACCACGCAACTAACCTCTCTGACCTCCAAAACATTCTTCACAACCTATAAACATGACAGATGAGGCATTATTTTATATCCATTCTAAGTGCTGTAGAATTAAATGTCCTGTTGCAGGGAACCAAAACTCTGATACTCTGGCAGGCTCACTATGGCACACTCCTGGTCGACATAGCAGAAATTATGCCTGTAATTTGCAATGTGTCTATTTCTTCAAATCAATCCCTTACATTTTTAGCTGTATCTTGTCATATGCAGTACAAAATCAGTTAAAAAATCCCTAAAATTAATTTTCAGATTATCTAGGTTAAATCATCTTTGCTATACCATGTATACCATCTCTGATTAGTTTTCATGATATAAGTTTAAAATTAGATATTATAGCAATAACCCATGCCTGGGTGTGGGTAATGCTGGATTTACCCATGGTTGGCTTGGTTTGGTCATGAGGGCGAAGCCCGAGTGGCCAAACAAAGCCAACCGTGGGTAAATCCAGCATTATCCACACCCAGAAGTGGGTTATTGCTATTATACAATGACATTATTTAAGAAAAAAAAATAATTACTTTTCTTAAATAATGGCATTGTATAATGCCTCCTTGCTGCCCTTCCGCAGCTGTCTGGTATTCTGCGGCAGTTCTGATGTACTGCGCATGCGTATGCCTACGCAGTACATCAGAACTCTGGGCAAAAGCAATGGAGAAAGCAAGATCTCCACTGCTTTTTACAAACTGTTTTCGCTATGTTAAATGGGTTTAACATAACGAGACAGCTTTAAAAAAAACAACGGATAATCTCTGTTGCTTTTTTTAAAGCTGTCTCGGTATGTTAAACCCATTTAACATAGCAAAACAGTTTTGAAAAAAGCAACGGAGAAAGCAAGATCTCCGTTGCTTTTTACAAACTGTTTTGCTATGTTAAATGGGTTTAACATAGCGAGACAGCTTTAAAAAAAGCTGTCTCGGTATGTTAAACCCATTTAACACAGCGAGACAGTTTCGAGAAAAGCAACAGAGAAAGCAAGATCTCCGTTGCTTTTTCAAACTGTCGCGCTATGTTAAAGGAGTTTAACATAGCGAGACAGCTTTAAAAAAGCAACGGAGAATCTCTGTTGCTTTTTCAAAGCTGTCTCTCTATGTTAAACTCCTTTAACATAGCGAAACAGTGTGAAAAAAGAGTTATAGTAATGGAAAAAGTCCGGGTGATCAGACCTTTTTCCTTTGCTGTAACTCTGATTTACAACTTGCATGCTGACCAATCAGCAGGCATGTTTTTGAATATTTAATGTGGGGTCGTTGTATAAATAT